>NC_064640.1:594090534-594393565 GCF_023864345.2 Schistocerca serialis cubense | reverse complement strand
GATGTCATCGGAATCCGGTGTTAGTTCTAATTGTTCGAGTCTGTCGGTCACTGTTTGAATATCTACTGTGTGTGTATCTGTTTTTGACTTAAGATCAGAAATTTGATCACATAATTCTGTGTTCGACTGTTCGATAGTATTAATTTTGTCCGAGACTGTAGCAATATTGTTGTCCACCTATGTTTTTGCCTTCGCAAACATTTTACGTTTATCTTCTTGTCTCTGTGCAGTGATTGTTTCCATGACTTGACGTTTTACTTTATTTTGATCCTGAATAAATTTGCGGAAACGCGTATCACTGTTTTGTACGTGAAGATTAAAACGTTCGTCAATTTGAGTGTTCTGTTGGTCGAATTTCGCGTCAATCTTTTCATCCATTGTGCGTGAAAGTTCTGCTGTCATTGCTTTAAACTCGTCGCGTAATTGTGTAGCTTTTTCAGAGCATTGTTTAGCGACTGTACTAATTTCCGCTCTCAGTGCTTCTGTTGTAGCTGTTTGCATTTCCCTTAATTCCTGAGCAACAGACCTAATTTCTTCGCTACTTTTTCTTGAACAAGCCTCAATTTCCTCGTGTAACTGTTCCTTAGTATCATGACACTGCGCGGCAACGGCTGTAATCTGCTCGCTAAGCTGTCTAGAATTGTTGTCTAATTTTTCATTAAGGCTGTCATGTTTTTCATTAAGCTGTTTGATCTGTTCACTAATCTGTTTGGAATTTTCACTCTGTTGTCTGACCTGTTCACTAAGTTCTTTGTGATTTTTGTCTTGTCTTTCATTCTGTTGTTTCGTATTTTCATTAAATTCGTTCTTAAACTGTAGCAAAACTGCCATAAATTGATCCAAACCAAAAATAGCTGTTGCATTCTCAGTGCTCTGTGAGGGAGTACATGCAATTGTCACGTTTTGTGTGACCATTTGGTCATTCTGTGGTTTACAAAAAGATTTGTCAGTCGAACGTATACTGTCAGACACTATTTCGGAATTGAATGAATCCGTCGTACTTTCAGTACACTGTCGATTTTCATTAGAAAAATTTGTCTGTACATTACTCGAATTTTTCAAACCGGGTGTGTTAAGCTTGGCAGCGCTCATTACAGTAGGGCTCCCCGCGTCATCAATTGTCGTCAAATTAACAGAGGAGACAATTGAGTTCGTTTGTTCATCATTAAGATAAAAATCATCATTAGTGGTTGGAATGCACTGATTGTTAGTGAACGCACGATTGTCATCATTACACTGCGTGTCACAATTACTATCGGTCTCGTTGTTTAAGTCGGTAAATTCATTCATAATACCTCGCGATACACTATTCATAGTCTTTCGCGGCATTTTTACAATAGTCACTATTATTCACAAAACAAATAAGCACAATGCAAAAGCAACACACAAATACAACAGAGCAAAGAATTGCCGATGATCTGAGGAAAGAAATTCACCAAATTAGTAAAAGCGTTGCGCCAAATGCTAATTATATTTAAGCAAATAAGAGCTAAATCTGACTACTTTTCAAAAGATTCTCAACGAAATACGATCCTGGACCGGGTGTCGTCAAGTGTAACCTCCCCACAATAATAAAATTTAATGAAAATTATATGATAACCAGCAATCTGAGCCAAATGTAAGCTGCCCACAAAAATGAAAGTCGGTTAAAAAAAATGAAGTCTCAGTGACAATGAAAACGCAAATAGACCGAAATGTCGATCTTAGGCCCTGTTCTTACCTCAGTAAAATTGCATCTGCTCTTATTTTTCGCCATAGCTTGGAGGAAATGCATCGCAAAAATTCTTTGAACTTTAGTAAATTTTTTCCTTAAGGAAATGCATGGGAAATTTTCTTTCAATAAAATGTTTGTTTTGTTAAATGTGCTTGGTTTGAAAACAAAGTTATTATTGGGGCGATTCTTGAACAAATTAATTACACTTAAGATGCATTACTTTATCAAATGAGCGCAATGCTGCTTCATTACCTTATTTAAAAAATATACCTCGTCCTGAATCTTGACCAGAGTCCCATGTCGACGCCCGCCGACTCCTCACACAACTCCGACTGTCTCTCGCGCGCTACTAGCCCTGACTGAGTGCAACTAGCAACTACCACTACTGACTCCCTACATGCAACTGAACTCTCGCGCGGTCAAGCGCAGACAAGCCACGATAAATAACTCTCTGGTCAGAGATTCTCTCATCCCTCTCCATCGCTGGTACTGAATACCCTGCATACATACGTGTTTCAGGCTTCATTCGAAGGACGTGGACCGTATCTCTGATCTTTCGTTGTATTGTATCGGGGTCGAAATCTTCACCTTCATAAGTGACATCAGACAACTGTATTAAAACCTTATAAGGTCCAAAGTAGCGCCTGACGACCTTCGCAGAAAGTTCATTCTTCCGAACAAGAGTGAAGATCCAGACGAGGTCTCCAGGCTGGTAGACAACAGGGTGGTAGCTCGCATCATACCTTCGGCGATTGTTTCCTTGAGCCTGCAGCGTGCAGATTCGAGCAAACAGCCGAGCTTCCTCAGCTCTGGTTAACACATGGCCGATGTAGTCATCGTCGACGTCATCAAGATGTAACGGAAACACAGTGTCCATCGTCGTAGTCACCTCACGCCCATGCACCAGGAAAAATGGCGTAAATCCTGTGGTGTGTTGTTTGGCTGTGTTGTGGCAAACGTCACGAAAGTAGCACCTCATCCCAGTTGCTCTGCTCAACATCGACGAACATTGATAGCAAGTCGGCCAAGGTCTTATTAAGACGTTCAGCAAACCAGTTAGTTTGCGGATGGTAGGCAGTCCTCATGTGACGAGAAATGTTGCACCGACGATTTATCTCTGTCACAAGATTCGTTTGAAAACTTTCCCTCGATCCGTAACTAACGACATTGGGACGACGTGTTTTAATACAATGTCTTCCACGATGAATTTGACTACCTAGAATGCTTCGGCTGTTTTCACAGCTTTCTAAATGACATAGCGTGTTAGATAATCAGTGCAAACAATAATCCATCTATTGACACTAGCAGACGTTGAGAATCGTCCGAGGAGGTCAAGCCCAACACGCTGGAAAGGCGTTTCGGCTGGTGGAATTGGTATGGGTCGGCCAGGTGGTTTCTGAGGAACTGCCTTTCTCCTCTGGCACTTTCGACAGTGCGACACATAGTGACGGGCACTCCTAAATAAGCCTGGCCAGAAAAATCTCTTGCGGATCCTATCGTATGTCTTAATTAATCATAAATGTCCGGCCTCAGGTGTGTAATGGAATTTCTGTAGAATATCTATGCACATGTGAATAGGAATCACGGATCAAAGTTTTTCTAGGAAAGTAATCCATTAACTACCTTAAACTGTCCTTTCACATCCTCTGACTGATTTAAGGCAAGCATAATTTGAGATATGTTGGAGTCCCTCTTCTGCTCAGCAGAGAGATCCTGAAAAGCATCGAGACAGTCACTATCTTCATCAAAGTATTGATGGTCTTGTACAGGGTTCCTTGAGACACATCTTTGTGTTTTCTTCCACTTTTGTACACAATGGTAATGTCATACTCTTGAAGACGTAGTGCCCACCTGGCGAGTCGTCCTGTTGGATCCTTAAGACCTGTCAACCAACAAAGTGAGTGATGGTCAGAAACAACTGTGAATAGCCTTCCATAGAGATACTGTTGAAATTTGCACGTGGCCCAGATCACAGCAAGACCTTCTCCTTCTGCAGTTGAGCAGTTTCTCTCGGCTTTTGTAAGTGTCCTAGAAGCATGGGCTATAACATTCTCTTTTCCATCCGAAGTTTGCACCAGAACAGCACCGATCCCATACCCACTGGCATCTGTGTGTAGTTCTGCAGGTGCTCTCTCATCATACTGACCAAGCACAGTGTCAGTCGTCAGAGGTTTTCGCAGCACATTGAAAGAATCTTGTTGAGCACCACCCCAGATAAATTTAGCATCTGCTTTTAACAACTCTTGGAGGGGTCTGGCTTGGTAGAAATGTCTTTGATAAAACGACGGAAACAAGAACATAATCCGTGGAAGTTTCTCACATCTCTAATACTTTTAGGAATTGGGAATTCCGTTATAGATCTCACCTTTTCTGGGTCTAGCAGCACACCTTCGTTTGACACAAAGTGTCCATGTAGTTTGATTTCTTTTGCTCCAAAGAAACACGTTTTTGGATTAAGTTTCAGTGCACCTTGTTGGAGACACTTAAGAACTGCCCTCAGTCATTTTAGATGTTCATCAAATGTCTCTGAGAACACTATAAAGTTATCTAAATAACAAAGTCACATCGTCCACTTCAGGTGACTTAGAAGATTATCCATCATCCGTTCAAAAGTTGCTGGTACATTACACAAACCAAACGCCATTATCTTAAATTCATACAGGTCCTCAGTTGTGATGAATGCAGTTTTCTGACGATCAGCCTAATCTACTTCGATTTACCAGTATCCCGATTACATGTCCATGGTTAAGACAAACTTAGCCCACATCAGACAATCTAGTGTATCGTCAATTCGTGGAAGTGGGTAAACGTCCTTTTTAGTTATCTTATTAAGCTTCCTGTAATCATCACAAAAGCTCCAACTGCCATCCTTCTTCGTGACGAGAACCACTGGGCTCTGCGAAGGTTTAATGATGTCATTCTTCATCATGGGCTCTACCTCGTCGCGAATTATTCGACGCTCCATTGTTGACACGAGGTATGCTCTCTGGCTTATTGGTTGATGATCTCCAGTGCTAATCCGGTGCCTGACCGTCGATTTGTCTAATTTGCTCTTCACCTGTGGACTGAAGCACTCAGATAACTCTTGAAGAATGTCAAGTAGCTTCTTCTGTTGTTCCTTAGTGACATCTGGAGGTAGTTGAGCTAGAAGATCTTGTCTCGTAGTGGTAGCGCCAATTTCGCCCACAAACTCGGCATGGGTGGTTTCTATGACGCTCAGCTGTTCGGCATAACGGCTCAGCGTTTGCTACGCAAATGCATCTTGGAAAGATCTGCGGTTATCGCCGACAGTTAACTATCCACAATTCGCCGAATCCGTTGTCAAACGAGACGACAGAGGCTGAGATGACCAAGTTATTCTTCAGTGGTATGCTATTCTTACATTCCAATACAAGATCCATGGGTTGATGCATGGCATGACACATGACAGTTGCCTTTCTAACGCTGACTGCAGGAATTATCACTTCATCCAGCACACGCACACGCACACACACTCTGATGCGCATCTTCATTTCCACAGTATCTCATCTCGTCTAGCTTAATCTTCGAGCGACCACAATCTTTAATTCCCTGAGAAGCTTTTAAAAAGTCCCATCCGAGAATGACGTCATGACTACACTTTTGTAATACGATGAATTCCTAGGGCTGTGTATGGCCACTTATAACCACACGAATGACACATCTTCCTGTAGGTTTTCTATATTTCCCATTAGCCACCTTCAGCAGAGACGTTTTGCTGTCGATAAATACGGTTTTCTGCAACTGGAGTCTGTACTTCCCCGAAATGACTGAATATGATGCTCCAGAGTCCACAAGTGCTTCGGCTGGTCTGCCATCCATGAGGATATCGACGTAGTTTCCAATCGTTTTTGCAGTGATCGACGGCGGAGAATTTTTCTCTGCGGTGGCGTCGCCACCAAGGAAGGTCGCACCCTTTATTTTTCAGGTTTCGGCGGCTAGGTGATCGGCTGTAGGTTCTAATAAGCGATGTTGACCCTGATCGGCGTGTTAGGGAGAGTCCTCTCCAGCGGGCATCTTGCGGCGATGGTGACCTACGGCGTCCTGCACCCACATCTTAGTGTTTATCTTCGTCGTCCCGGAGTTGGCGTTGCCTAAGATCGGTCTGCTGTCTTCTGGCACGGGCGTCATCAAATATCCGCCACCTTTCACGACAATAGCGCACCACATGTCTCGGTCGTCCGCAGTGGAAACATACTGGTTGGTTATCCTGGGTTCTCCAGACGTCAGTCTTCCTTGGTGCCCTAACAGGTTCCTCATAGGGCATTGTAGGAACGTAACATCGCTTCAGTCTCAAGTTCTTCACCGTTTGAAAGGGAAATGAAGGACGAGAGATTAGGTTCAATGTCTGTTCCACTTCCTCCCTTATGACCTCTTGAAGCGTCTAGGTTTTTTCTCGCCGTGCAATACAAGTGCCTTCTAGACTTCCTGTCTCCATATCTGACGAAGAACAATTGTGAAATGAGTTGCTTCCTCCATCACAGACATCGATACGACGTTTGGAAGCCGTTCAAACTTGTTGCGTGTAAATCTTTGTTGATGCATTGTCTCGATATACTGGCACCATTTTATGAAGTCGTCTGCTGTCGAAACCTCCTTCAGGAGTAGGTCTTGATACATGTCCTCAGCAGCACCCTTTATGAGATGTGCAACCTTATCTTCCCCCTTCATTCTTGGGTCCACTATTTTACGCAGCTCCAAGACGTCTTGGATGTAGAATGCTGTAGTATCTCCTGGACGCTGTGCCCTGCACTTTAATTTATCTTCAGCCTTGCACTTCTGCCGTTGTGTGTCGCCGAAATACTTGCGAAGTTCCGCCTGGAATACTTCCCAGCTTGAGAACTTCTCCTCATTGTTCTCATACCATTGCTTTGAAGTGCCCTCTAAGTAGAAAATTACGTTAGCCAAATACACGGTTTCATCCCATTTGTTAAATTTAGCTATACGCTCATTTATCTTCAGCCACATGTTTGGATCTTGGCCATCGTCACCAGAGAACCCGGAAGGATGTCTCGTGTGGCAGCACACATTTGCTGTCATCGTAACGTCCTCTTGTCCTTCTGTCTCTGATAGATTGCGATCTAATGAATATGGCTGGAACTCGGTTTCTCGCCGCGTAAACGGCGGCTGTGTCGTGGCCTGATGGGAGCCACGGTGTCGTCGACAATGTGCGCTATCACAATTTCTAATACCCAGCGCCTCCACCAAAATAATGTCACGTAGCAGAAGGTGTAATTAAATGAATAACGAACACTAACTTAACTTGCATATACAAGAGCGCGGAGTGAACTGCCTCCGGCCAGAACACATACGGTATATGTAGCTACAGAACAATATGGCTAACATAGACGTCGGCACAGGTTCTATGAAATTTCTCTGATGCATCGTTCGACCTGTAATTGTATTTCTCCGTATACTAATTATGACAGTAATTGTTGGTGCACTAATGAAGGACTGTTTAATACACTCGTGCATTACATGACGTCACACAGAGGGTTTGAAATAACGGGGCCATGTATGTTTGGCAGTAATTGTATAGTCTTTCTCCAAAACTTGTGTTTTTTGTGACCTTATGTAGAACCGATTGCGTTTGTTAGCCTACTAGTTGTTGGTAACGAGAAGAACACGGCAATGCGTTCTGCCAAAACATCGCTATGCGTAATAATTATAACGACAGTGCACCGCGTTCCCTCACTTTCAAAAGTTGTGACACCTGTTATGTTTTGTTACCAAAGTTATGTTCACAGCAATCATAGTTTTGGGATGATAGTCTTATTGACCTTATTTTAGAACCCTTCATTTGTAAACACCTTCTGCTATCTATGTGATAGGTAAATAAGACATAGCAAATAGTGAGGGACTCCATACCTAGGAGTAGTAGCAAACCAAGACGAGATATTTTTTTTTCAAAATGGTCTTAAGTTTATAGCTGAGCTCTAAACTGCTACGAGGTGCGTGCACGCTAACGATATCAGATTCGAAGGTACTTTCATATTTAAATTATGAGTTAATTACTATATAGCGAAATGTTGTATAAGCTTAAAAACTCTCTAGGGTGCAGAAAACTTGTGACAGTTAATTTCTTATAAAGGTATTACTTTCATTTAAATCGATTAATTTTTTTTAATCTTTCCGTGAAAACGGGATTTTAGTGTTTGGTTGACAGAGGACTCAGCAACTATATCGATAATTTTAAAAATATACGTAGGGAGTCGTAGTATATTACTACC
Source organism: Schistocerca serialis cubense (assembly GCF_023864345.2). Classification (NCBI taxonomy): domain Eukaryota; kingdom Metazoa; phylum Arthropoda; class Insecta; order Orthoptera; family Acrididae; genus Schistocerca; species Schistocerca serialis. Next base: position 594,385,603 of record NC_064640.1, on the reverse strand, counting down.
TTCATCATTTAAAGGTGGTTTTTGAAATCTGGTACGTAGGGTTTTGCGGGATACTTATCGTCTCTCTTGAAGCCTCTGTCAGCTCTATTTCTGCAGCCACATTAGAGCCCACAAGTATAACACGAGAGAATTCAGCAGCTGTATCGATACTTTTGAAATAATTATGTATCGTTTATCTCCCAAGAAAATGAAACTGGAGTATGAACGATATATAATTCAGACACGAAGAAATTACAGATAATAACTCGGAGTGGGGATAAGTTATACCAGTGTGTGAAGTTGACAATTTGTGCCGGACCTGGACTCGAACACAGGTCTTCTGCTTACCACGCAGATGCTCTGACCACTTTCCTTTTTTACACTAGATTTTCTGATTATAAAGGACCCTACACATAAAACGGTCTATTTTCCTGCCATCACTTTGAGCCTTAGAAAATGTATCTGCGCCACTAAAGGCTTTGGCCCCTTACTACGCCTATCCCAGTATTTCTACCTAAACTAAGAAAGGGGAAAGGAAAGGGCGGCCAAGCGACGCGCGATCGCAGGACATGACATAAAAGGATGTCGTCTTAAGTTGCGCTGCTGAAAGACGAGCAAAGATCTTCATGTCGCTATTAGGTCAGGGGGCGATAATCAATGATGTGTGGACCCACGTGTGAATTATCCAGCATGTTACTGCAGTGGTTAGCAACAGGACTCGGGAGAACGACGGTTCTAACCCGCGTCCAGCCATCCTGATCTAGGTTTTCCCTGACTTCCCTAAATCGCTTCAGGCAAATGCCGGGATAGTTCCGACGAAAGGACACGGTTGCTTTCCTTCTCCATTCTTTACTAATCCGAGCTCGTACTCCGTCTCTAATGATCTCGTTGTAGCTGGGACAGTAAATATAAATCTCTTCCTCCTCTTGCTGCGTCGGGTAGCCATGCTGTCTGAGGCGCCTCGCCACGGTTCGCGCGGCTCCTCCCGTCGGAGGTTCGAATCCCCCCTTGGGCATGGGTGTATGTGTTGTCCTTAGCGTAAATTAGTTTAACTTAGATTAAGTAGTTTGTAAACCTAGGGACCGATGACCTCAGCAGTTTGGTCCCATAGTCCTCACCGCAATTTGCAATTTTCTCCTCCTCCTCCTTCTTCCCTCTTCTCCTGTGGGGTTTGTGAATAGCGACAATGTGGCCTTCTACAAAGATAACGGGGACCCTCACCGTGTGGACATCAGATCCCGGCAGATAACGGTATACGTTGGCGCTAAGAGACGTCGGAAAGCACGATAAAATTCGAGGGGGATGCCGTCAGTGACAGGTGACTTGTTAGCAGGTCCTTCTAGAATAGCATCGAGGACTTCTGTGATTGGGGCCTCCATTTCCATTGCCACGTCCTCCGGTATCGAGCTGAATTCCAGCCGAGAGACTTTTTCAATACCAGCCGCTGAATGAGGGTGGTAAGGGTAAAAGATAGTATAATGGGTGTAGATTGCGCGTCCAGTACTGCATTGGCTGGCATGTTGCCTGCCTTCGTCATTAGTGATGGTGTGAATCAGGGCCGAGTACCATTGTCACTTGTCGGCTAGTAGATAGTACACCGACGGAAATTCCAAAGCCATACGGTCACAAGTGCAGCCTCGCACCGGCGTCCCTTCAAGGTGGCGGCGCGTGACGGCTGTGATACGTGCTTTGGCGCGGTTTGCAATCGTACATCGTTCAGACGAAATCGTCATCGTAGAGCGGTCCGTCAACGCTCGGTTGTAAAATTCCAAGGATTACCTCCTCCAAGGTGCCACGTCTTTGCCATACACCGTCATAGCCCAGCGGAAGGGAGGTTTTGTGCGTGACAGCTACCACGATATCGTAGACGGGGAACGCCACGGTGGCGGCGACATGAATCCCAGTCACCTTGATAAGCTGATTACTGTCGGGAGGCTCCAGTAGAGCCACATAGCTTTCACACGCCCCTTCCATGCCACACACTCTGGCGATCGAGGGTAACAGTGCACACTACGCTACATGGTCGGAAAAAGGCACAGACCAAATTTCCTTCCGTCGTGTTCGTACCACCAGTGAGCGCTAGATATAAAAGCGATCATGGCGACTGGAGGAAAATGCGGCGTATTGCATCAAACGGGGTTGATCACCATGAATGTGTCCCAAACGTCCCTAAGATGTAGACGGTCGATAATTATGGCAAGTTCTGCGTAAGGTGTATTATCTGGCAACTGTTCTTTCGGGGCTGAGGGTGGAATTAAAATCGCCATCCAACACCACTGCATCTTGCCACCCCACGAAAAGAGGTAAGACTGCCATCACAAAGAAGACAGAGCGTTCCCTTGGCCTCTCTGATCCTGAAGGAGTGCAGACGTTAATAATTCGGACGCTGGAGAGTGTGAGAGCCATGCCCCTAGCTTCCGCAACATGTTCGACGTCGCCGACAGGTAACTCTTCACGGATGAGGACTGCCTAACCGCTACGCCCCGACGCGTGGAGGATGAAAGGGATATTTATATAAATTATGACTTTTGAACACTATTAAGGTAAATACATTGTTTGTTCTCTATCAAAATCTTTCATTTGCTAACTGTGCCTATCAGTAGTTAGTCCCTTGAGTAGTTAGAATCTTTTATTTAGCTAGCAGTATTGGCGCTCTCTGTATTGCAGTAGATCGAGTAATGAAGTTTTTTGTGAGGTAAGAATTCATGAAAGGTATAGGTTATTGTTAGTCAGGGCCATTCTTTTGTAGGGATTACTGAAAGTCAGATTGCGTTGCGCTAAAAATATTGTGTGTCACTTTAGTGAATGTCTGAGTACGTTCAGTTTTGCTCAGCTGTTTGAAAATCAAATAACGTAGGGGTTTATCAGCACAGTCATTCATTAATTTTTCTAAGGGGACGTTACATATGTCGACCCTTAGCTGAGGATATCTCAATGGAATCTTCTGATTTTTTCTTGTAGTTTGTATAATTAGTGAAGTTATTGTTTACTGCTAGCGCGTAATTGTAGAGAGAATCGTCTTTGTAGTTGTAGTTTTTCATTGTTGTACAGTAAAACAGTTGTGGCTTGCATGTAGAGTTGCACCAAGTATTTTCAGCTGCGCTTGCAATTAACTAGATATTATTTTTAGTGCTATGTTAATGTGTGTTCTTATTTTACTCTTCCAATTGTGCTTTTCTGTGTTATCGTGTGAAACACTGTGACAATTATGGCGTGTGAGTAACGTAATACTAGGCTACAAAGTAAACTGAGAAATGACAGTGAAGACGATAGCAGTGTATCAGCACCACCGTGTAATGAATTAAGTAATGTTCAACATAATAATTTGGTAACTGTGCATAGGGAAATGGAGCGGGCGGCAAATAATGGCGTAGACAGTGAAACAATTAGTGAATAGGGAAGAATTATCGATCGATCGGTCGGCAACAGTTCGCCTCAGGAATCTGAAATGATAGGACACATTCTTGCAAATACTGTAAATTCAGCATTTGCGTCCTCACCGTTTTCTCAGATAAGTCAAGACACATTTTCTGCTCGTCAAAATGTGAATGTTGCCGGTGCAAATGCACTGCCGAAAAGTATACAGGAACCGATTCCAGACACTAATACATTATTATTGCAATCAATGCAACAAATGAGACAAAATCAGAGACAAACACAGCAACAGTTAGACATAATGGAACAAAATCTTCAAACGTTAGACACAATGGAACAACACCAGAGACAAACACAGCAACAGTTACACGCAATGGAACAAAATCAAAACAGTCACAGCAACAGCTTCAAAAGTTAGACACCACACTTGAACAGACACGTGAAGGTTTAACTGCTGAGTTACATAAAATCGAATAGAAATGTCCAAAAGTCTCTAATGACGTAAAAACACAAATTTGTGAGCATTTTCAACCTATTTTTTCGCGTCATGAAAATGCATTACAGAATCACGAAGCAGCCATAAAGGAACTGCAAACTATTGTTCGTGAAAATCACGACACCTTGCAAGCTAAAATTGACTCAGTTGCATCTACCGATTCGGTTACGCAACTTCAAAAAACTCAGGAAAACTTAAAGGACACAGTAGATACGATTTCAACACAAATGGACACTCTGAAACTTGGTTCAGAAAAACACACTGAGTAAATAAGTTCTCTATCGGAGAAAGTAGCCGAACTTTCCGATCAGTTCACCAACTTATCCACAAAGGTAGATGATGACATGAATGACACAAGACCCGTAGCCTTCACTGACACAGAAGAGTGTGAACAAATTATAAAATTCGAACAAAATCTAAATCAAATCATTACACATTACAAGAGAGAAATCCGGGAAGCACAAGATCAGTTGACACAGGTAATACAAGAATTACATATTTCAGAGGAGACTCGCTCTCCAACATGGGAAGAGGGACTTATAAATACGGAAAAGTCACAAAATACTAACACAGAGCATTTCGGAAATTATGAAAGAAATTGGCAAGGCGCACCGAATTTTGAGATTGAACCGCCAAAACGAAGTAACAATGACTGATATGCGACTCGCCGACATGATGATTTTGACTATAAGTTGTTCATTACTACACGTAAATTAAAAACATTTAAGAATTCTGGCAACGACATAAATACACAAGCATGGCTTCATCAATTCTCTCATTGTTTTCCACCAAACTGGTCATTGTAGCACAGGTTTGAATTTACGTGTGGCTACTTAGAGGAAGAACCAGCTGTAAGAATGCGATCGGTCATTCACGATTGTCACAGTGAAGGACAATTTTCTCATGCCTTCCTCTCAGTATATTGGTCTCAAGCTACACAAGACCGAGTAAAACATAGCATCATAATGATGAAACGTTTCGAACAAACGGAATTTTCTAGTCTTGCCAAATATTTCGAAGACATTTTACATAAGAATCAGTATCTTTCAAACCCATACAGCCTCTCAGAACTCATCCGCATTTGCTTAATCAAATTGCCTAAACATTTACGCATTTACGACATATCGTATTTTGGCAGGACGTTGCAGAGACGACATAGAAGCTTTTTAGGGACTCTTACAAGAACTGGAAATTGACACTGACAATCGCGGCGTGGTCAGGGACTTTCTCTGCCTCGTGATGACTGGGTGTTGTGTGATGTCCTTAGGTTAGTTAGGTTTAAGTAGTTCTAAGTTCTTGGGGATAGATGACCATAGCTGTTAAGTCCCATAGTGCTCAGAGCCATTCTTTTTTCTTTTGACAATCGCGGAACGCGAAAACTGGAGCACAACAATTACAGGTCAAATCCGTCACAATTCCGCGATGAAAGATATAATAACTGGACACGACAAGGCTATTCTTACAACGTAAATCGTGACCAAAACAGACACCACGTGTATGACAACCGTTGGCAGAGTAGTAATAATTACAGGGAAAGATCACCTCTCCGCGGTAATGGCTATCACAGAGACAATGAGAGAAGCAGACAATATGGCAACAATAACTGTTATTATCACGGGAGACAGAATAACTTCAGACGCAACGGTCCACCGAGCAGTGATAATTCAGGGAGAAATTCTCGACCACTTAAGCGACAAGAAAGAAACTACAGGAACTACCGACATGACGACAGACGATATAATCATAACGACAGACCTGAGTTTCATCAGAACTGGCGGAATTCAAACAGGGCTGGGCCCTCTCGGCAAGGTGAATTTGTAGAAGTTAGATCTCTAAATCCCAATAACGACGCACGCCAGCAAAGAGACAACAGGCAATGACTCACACCGCTGGCAGCCACAAAACGTACTTATGAAGCTGACGACGTAGCTGCCGTGGCTAGTAATTACGTAAAAATGGAAGACATTAGGTACATCTTACTCCAAGAACACGACGTAAAACATAACAACATTGCATATCCTGTAATTCACATTACAGTAAATGACGTAAAATTTAAGGCAGTACTTGACTCTGGCAGTCCCATATCAGTAATTAGTGAAACAGCCTTTAGCAAATGGAAGAAATCGAACGATTGCCCCACACTTCCGTTACGCAAGATTAAATTACAAGGTGCAATCGTTGGAAAAAGTGTAGATGTACGCCAACAAACCAACTTAGAATTCTTTTGTCAAAGCCACAGTTTCTCTATGAACTTCCTTATCGTTCCATTATTGTCAACAGAAATTACATTGGGAGTAGACTTTTTGAATGAATACAAAGCAATCTTAAACTTTCACGATGCTGAAATAAGTTTAGAGATAGAGGGTAAGTCAATAGCTTTGAAATTTGAAGATTCGCTCTCAAACCATGACAAGGTAATTAATCGGCCTTACCTCCTGTTAGACAACAGTTTGGAATTTTCGACGAAACTTGACACTAACAATCACTCTGCAAGTACTGACAGGGATGATATCGACGGCGTATTTGATACTAATGAGTTAATTCAGAATAAAATTCAAACAATTGAGAATTGTAATGACTCTGATAGGCAGGACCTTTTGAGATTTTACAAGCACATTCCATAGTTTTTACTCACAAAACAAGAACAATCAAGGGATTTCAATACCAATTTCGTGTTCGTCAGCATACTAAATTTTGTGTTAGACCATATGTAATTCCGGCACATTATAAAGACAGTCTTAGAACAGAAATACAATCTATGCTTGACGAGGGCATTATTGAGCCTGCAGTAAGCTCATACAACAATCCATTACTTGTACTTGAGAAGAAAAATGGATCGATCAAGCTTGTCTTAGATTCGAGACAAATCAATACTACACTCCTGGAAATGGAAAAAAGAACACATTGACACCGGTGTGTCAGACCCACCATACTTGCTCCGGACACTGCGAGAGGGCTGAACAAGCAGTGATCACACGCACGGCACAGCGGACATACCAGGAACCACGGTGTTGGCCGTCGTATGGCGCTAGCTGCGCAGCATTTGTGCACCGCCGCCGTCAGTGTCAGCCAGTTTGCCGTGGCATACGGAGCTCCATCGCAGTCTTTAACACTGGTAGCATGCCGCGACAGCGTGCACGTGAACCGTATGTGCAGTTGACGGACTTTGAGCGAGGGCGTATAGTGGGCATGTGGGAGGCCGGGTGGACGTACCGCCGAATTGCTCAACACGTGGGGCGTGAGGTCTCCACAGTACATCGATGTTGTCGCCAGTGGTCGGCGGAAGGTGCACGTGCCCGTCGACCAGGGACCGGACCGCAGCGACGCACGGATGCACGCCAAGACCGTAGGATCCTACGCAGTGCCGTAGGGGACCGCACCGCCACTTCCCAGCAAATTAGGGACACTGTTGCTCCTGGGTTATCGGCGAGGACCATTCGCAACCGTCTCCATGAAGCTGGGCTACGGTCCCGCACACCGTTAGGCCGTCTTCCGCTCACGCCCCAACATCGTGCAGCCCGCCTCCAGTGGTGTCGCGACAGGCGTGAATGGAGGGACGAATGGAGACGTGTCGTCTTCAGCGATGAGAGTCGCTTCTGCCTTGGTGCCAATGATGGTCGTATGCGTGTTTGGCGCCGTGCAGGTGAGCGCCACAATCAGGACTGCATACGACAGAGGCAAACAGGGCCATCACCCGGCATCATGGTGTGGGGAGCGATCTCCTACACTGGCCGTACACCACTGGTAATCGTCAAGGGGACACTGAATATTGCACGGTACATCCAAACCGTCATCGAACCCATCGTTCTATCATTCCTAGACCGCCAAGGGAACTTGCTGTTCCAACATGACAATGCACGTCCGCATGTATCCCGTGCCACCCAACGTGCTCTAGAAGGTGTAAGTCAACTACCCTGGCCAGCAAGATCTCAGGATCTGTCCCCCATTGAGCATGTTTGGGACTGGATGAAGCGTCGTCTCACGCGGTCTGTACGTCCAGCACGAACGCTGGTCCACCTGAGGCGCCAGGTGGAAATGGCATGGCAAGCCGTTCCACAGGACTACATCCAGCATCTCTACGATCGTCTCCATGGGAGAATAGCAGCCTGCATTGCTGCGAAAGGTGGATATCCACTGTACTAGTGCCGACATTGTGCATGCTCTGTTGCCTGTGTCTATGTGCCTGTGGTTCTGTCAGTGTGATCATGTGATGTATCTGACCCCAGGAATGTGTCAATAAAGTTTCCCCTTCCTGGGACAATGAATTCACGGTGTTCTTATTTCAATTTCCAGGAGTGTATAAAAGCAGATGCATTGTGTAAAGTTTAAGATGCATTTAGCTATCGTCTAGATGTTGTTCGTGCTACTGCTGGTGGATACACAGAGCATTGGTAGTAGAATATCCAAAACTTTAAAGTTTTGTATTTTGCATCTGATCCCATGTTTGTAAGTCCGCAGCTCGTGGTCGTGCGGTAGCGTTCTCGCTTCCCACGCCCGGGTTCCCGGGTTCGATTCCCGGCGGGGTCAGGGATTTTCTCTGCCTCGTGATGACTGGGTGTTGAGTGATGTCATTAGGTTGGTTAGGTTTAAGTAATTCTAAGTGCTAGGGGACTGATGACCATAGATGTTAAGTCCCATAGTGCTCAGAGCCATTTGAACCAACCCATGTTTGCAGAAAGTTTTAATCAATAAATATGGCGTTTTGAATCAGATCATTCTTTTTGAAACACCCTGCATATTCCCATAAAGTAATGATAATCAAAGTGACACTCAGATCTAAACACCGCAAGTATAACGTCAGATACTGTATGGGATATGTAAGAACGTAATAAGAAGCTATTTTATTTGTGAACACAGTGATGTGCGATTACCAAAATATGGGAAATGATGCAGTCTCACAAGGTCAGAGGTGACAGACGGCGATCTTAATATGGTTTATTAAAAAAACAGTTTTTAAAAGTAAAACCTTATTGATGTCCCTACCGCCATTTTCCTGTCATAATCACATTTCAATAACTAGTTTCGATTGTTATCTGCAACCGTCTTCAGATCGTTCAAAATATGAAAAGGTGGTGACTAAGTATTGGAAAGCATCGTTATCTGTAGTCTTGCAACAACATGCACTCGTAAGTACTAAAACAATGACCGTGCAAATGAATGTTAACGGTAAGTACCTCAAAACAAATTCATTTGTGTCCCGGCAAACGTTACTATCTCTTCTTTTCTTGTTACATGCTGCAGTGAAAACGCAAATACATTTTCGTTTACATGTTCACGGGCAGTCGATGTTTCGACCCCCTTGTACCAAAGTAAACAACCTTATTCCCACGTCTAAATTTGTCGTAAACTCGTCTTAGTTCTGCTGAAACTGATAGTAAAGGCAGCCAAACAATGTAGTGACTTCTTGCTAGGGTGTTAACTTTATCTTCAAGTATAACAAACACAAAAATTTTGTAATTGTCTTCAGAAGCACAATGGGGACTACATGACGCTTGACATATATATATATATATAAATTACAATGTCACACTGTGTGTGTGTGTGTGTGTGTGTGTGTGTGTGTGTGTGTGTGTGTGCATGTGTGTGGAAACATTGTGGCGTTTAAAACAAACAATACATTTTAGAAGTGGGAATATTTAATTTCAGTGTCCATTTTACCTTACATGAAGTGTGGTACAGGGACAGAGCTATGGACGTATGCAAGTGCTGCTTAGCCTGTAGTTTCATAACAAACACTCGTACACTGCCTGTGTGCTTAAGGTTGTCAACTGACGTAACTGAAGTGGTTTCCACGGATAATTTTGAGTTGAAATACTGGCGTAACTGAAGTGGTGTCCACGGATAATTTTGAGTTCAAATACTGTAGTATTGGCAATATTCCTTTTCTATCATGGCGTCAATTCACTAAATTCAAATGAAAGTTACTTATTTTTAAATCCGGAAATACTGTAGTCCTGGCAATACTTCTTGAACGTGACCAAATTTTATGCAGCATTGGTGACATCACGGATGGTGACATCACTGGTAACAGGGGGTGCGTCTTTTGCTATCGTGGGTAGCCGCAGATTTAAATCAATGTGATCAAAGTTTTGGTGGCTGTACTACTCACCGTACTGAAAAATTTGAGTGTGTAGGGTGAGGGGGATGTTGAATAATTCAGTCTGCTGTTGGAAGCAAAGGTGATGACAAAGTTTATGTCATTTAGATAAGACACAGTTAGTTATCGATGGTGTTTGTACTATACGAACCATTTTAAGGATGTCGGTTGCCCAGTCTTTACACTGGAGATGTATATCGCTGATACTTGTGTTATGAACATTGTACTTTCTGCAGGTGGACGGCTGCTGCTGATATGATTTCGATTCTTAGTGCTGTCCTGTGTTCTGTGAATCTTATCTAAAGTGATTTACCGTCCTGACCAATACAGGAACAGTTACAGTCCAAACATTCAATTTAGTATGCACCTGTAAAGTGCAGCGGATCTCTTGTATTGATGCCATTAGGTAATTTCTACCCACCTTTGTTAGTAAAGGTGAAAAACAAGTTAATACTTTTGTATTTCCAGAAATTTCCATTTTAATATGAAATATTACCCAAAACTGTGATTGTGTGGAACGTAGTATTCCTATCTTCATCTTGTGTTGTCAGAACCTTGAAATTATAAAGTGTTTAAGTTTGTCTACTTTCAAGTAGCTGTAGCCATTTGCAATCTCTTCTGTTACTCGTATTTCCGTTTCTTGCTACCACTGGATGTCAGAGAGTAGTAATTTCAGTGCTCTGTTAACCATATACCGAAATGCTACAGCGTTGTGGGCTGTGAAATGACAAGAAGTGTGGTGTGGTAGAATTGCAATAGATATGATATTGATGGCATAGTCATTACTCCCTTGGTCAGTTCAAGGAAATGTAAGCCTCCAACTACCTGGTGGTCTACAGTCACTTTATATTTTCCAGGAAGCTTCTGAACAGTTTGATAAACTCTCTGATATCGTCTTAGGTGTTATATACCAAAATTTGAGTATCAGCAACATATATGTATTAGTAAATAATATTTTAGTGGTTATGGTTGTCAGTATTCACAGTCTTGTCTTTTAAGTTGTTTATACTCGTAAATATTTTAACAGGAAAGCCAAACAGGTCCAATGATATTGAACACCAAGCTTTTTGATCGTACAATTTAGTGTTGAATTTTAAATAGCTGCTAGGAAATGTGTATTCTAGTAGGTCCATGAGTTTTATAATATGTGTTGATGTGACACCTATGTCATATTTTAAACTCTCTCTCTCTCTCTCTCTCTCTCTCTCTCTCTCTCTCTCTCTCTCTCTCTCTCTCTCTGTCTCTCTCAGCCCCACCCTTCCCTCTCATAAAACACACACACACACACACACAAATGGAGATGATGTTATAAAACAACAATATAAAGGATGTGGGAGTGCTCTAGTGAGTTAAAAGCCTCTCGATCACACTGTAATAGTCCTCATTAGTACCTGAAGCCCACATCTGGTGACTGCTGGACGGAAAGCATCGACTCACGTAGTTCGGAATCGAATTGTTGTCATGAAGACGCCTGCAGGTGCTTTGCCCAGTGCAGCCCAAGCGCAGTGCGAACTCTAGTGGTATACATTCCCAGCCGATGGGTGAGCTACGGCAGGAGCAGATACTGCAGGCTAGCAGTGTTAGGTCGTGTGTGATGAGGCTGGCAGCCTGCTCCAATTGTGGCAGGTGACTTGAGTGCTGAAGTTTGCGGAGTGAACACCACCCGCCAACCGCTGCCGGTGCAGCGTCTGACTGGTGACATTTAGCGCTGATGGCTTGGGCAGCTCAACAGTCAGTCCATCAGTGCTGTGGCTGCACCTCCTGGCAGGATGACGGTGGCTCGATATCAGACTCATGGCGAAAAACGACACTTTGCTGGATGCTGATTGTATGAGTCGCTGATTCGATTGACTGCCTGGCCAGGAAGTCAGTACTTATATGGACCAAAATTGATTGTTTGTGGTGCCGCTACCAAATGTCCCATACGCCGAGTGCCGAAGTTTCCCTGGTTTCGGTAACTAGCTGGGAACGAGGCAGCAGGTAGGTGGTGGCGCCCAGAGGATGCTGTGGCATAATGTTGTGCAGTGTATGGCAGCAAGTGTCCTTTCCATGGTATTGGGTCCTCTTTCCTCGGCATATTATAGTGTTTGGAGGCATGGGTAGCTTTATAAATTACTACAACTTGTTCCTTGCAGACACGCAACAGAACTAAATGACATTCTGTTAGCGGGAAGGACATTTGCCGTAACTATATGATAAGGCACTACCTACCCAAAAGCACTGAATAATCGCTTTCGCAGGGATCCGTCTTCACTCATCTCTTTTTTAATTTATAAACATTTGATATTGCTCCAACACAGTCTAGGAAGTTTGGCTGTGCAGATGTCTGGGCAGTAACTAGCCAACACAAAACTTTCGAAACAACCGAAGAAATCGGGCCTATTAATCCAGAAATATTAAGCCTATACTTCCTTAAATGGAGGTTAGAATCCAACTCAATTAAAAAATAGGATGCATTATTTTATCTGTCCAATAGAATGGCACTCAGAACTCCTGATGTATATTTTGAGGGAGGCACACTTCGTCATAACATGCGTCAATAACTCTTTGTGATCACGTTAGACAGGACATTTTCGTATATGGAGTATCTGACGCAAACATCTTTTACGTTCAAAAGCTGAAATAACATTATATCGAAACAATCAACAACTAGTTGCGTAAAAGTTATTTAATTTCTTAACCGATCTCAGGCATTTAGTGCCCTTCTTCAAAAGTTTATGAGTATCGCATTATTTGCGACTTTCGACAATAATATGCATGCAGCATATTTTGTGGTCATGTGGTTCATAGTGAAGTAGGTCTTGTTGTGGACACTCGTAAATAATGCGAAAGCTACATGTTTCTGCAGAAGGACACTAAGTATCTGAAACCGATTAAGAAATTAAATTATGTTTTATGCAGATGGTTGCTGCTTATTTCGATATGCGCAACTACGGTTGCTGAAGAAGATGGATCAAATACTAGAAATACAGAAACAATAGTCTTCATACGCTTTGTGGCACTAACTGGGTACCGTCAGCAGACACTCTTCAAGTATCGACACTCGGCTTGGTATACTCAACATCAGAATATTGTTCGTCTGTCTGGCATGATAGCACACCAGCGAAAAAATGTTCCTATCGGAGCACAAAAATGCAAATATGTTGCTGTTTATTTAAAAGACTCTGACTGAAAAGCGGAGTACCCACTGCCTCATTCTACCTTCTTCAGCAACTTCAAAAATTTTCTCAAAAAATTATATAGTTGACTTACCTGAAACAAAATAACGTGAAACTAATTTTACACCTCTGGTCGGATTTTAGGTGAAAATACTACTTTGTGATGTAGTACTACTACATAGGGTCCCCAGATGATAACGGAGAGACTTTATAGCATATTTCCCTATGCTACGTCACTTTATAAACTACGTTTTCGCCTCACACCGGATTTTACGTACGTGTTTTGCGTGTATAAGTAGGGAAACTTTGAACTTCTGCATCTCGGAAACAAACATACACTCCTGCAAATGGAAAAAAGAACACATTGACACCGGTGTGTCAGACCCACCATACTTGCTCCGGACACTGCGAGAGGGCTGTACAAGCAATGATCACACGCACGGCACAGCGGACACACCAGGAACGGCGGTGTTGGCCGTCGAATGGCGCTAGCTGCGCAGCATTTGTGCACCGCCGCCGTCAGTGTCAGCCAGTTTGCCGTGGCATACGGAGCTCCATCGCAGTCTTTAACACCGGTAGTATGCCGCGACAGCGTGGACGTGAACCGTATGTGCAGTTGACGGACTTTGAGCGAGGGCATATAGTGGGCATGCGGGAGGCCGGGTGGACGTACCGCCCAATTGCTCAACACGTGGGGCGTGAGGTCTCCACAGTACATCGATGTTGTCGCCAGTGGTCGGCGGAAGGTGCACGTACCCGTCGACCTGGGACCGGACCGCAGCGACGCACGGATGCACGCCAAGACTGTAGGATCCTACGCAGTGCCGTAGGGGACCGCACCGCCACTTCCCAGCAAATTAGGGACACTGTTGCTCCTGGGGTATCGGCGAGGACCATTCGCTACCATCTCCATGAAGCTGGGCTACGGTCCCGCACAGCATTAGGCCGTCTTCCGCTCACGCCCCAACATCGTGCAGCCCGCCACCAGTGGTGTCGCGAGAGGCGTGAATGGAGGGACGAATGGAGACGTGTCGTCTTCAGCGATGAGAGTCGCTTCTGCCTTGGTGCCAATGATGGTCGTATGCGTGTTTGGCGCCGTGCAGGTGAGCGCCACAATCAGGACTGCATACGACCGAGGCACACAGGGCCAACACCTGGCATCATGGTGTGGGGAGCGATCTCCTACACTGGCTGTACACCACTGGTGATCGTCGAGGGGACACTGAATAGTGCACGGTACATCCAAACCGTCATCGAACCCATCGTTCTACCACTCCTAGACCGGCAAGGGAACTTGCTGTTCCAACATGACAATGCACGTCCGCATGTATCCTGTGCCACCCAACGTGCTCTAGAAGGTGTAAGTCAACTACCCTGGCCAGCAAGATCTCAGGATCTGTCCCCCATTTAGCATGTTTGGGACTTGATGAAGCGTCGTCTCACGCGGTCTGCACGTCCAGCACGAACGCTGGTCCAACTGAGGCGCCAGGTGGAAATGGCATGGCAAGCCGTTCCACAGGACTACATCCAGCATCTCTACGATCGTCTCCATGGGAGAATAGCAGCCTGCATTGCTGCGAAAGGTGGATATCCACTGTACTAGTGTCGACATTGTGCATGCTCTGTTGCCTGTGTCTATGTGCCTGTGGTTCTGTCAGTGTGATCATGTGATGTATCTGACCCCAGGAATGTGTCAATAAAGTTTCCCCTTCCTGGGACAATGAATTCACGGTGTTCTAATTTCAATTTCCAGGAGTGTATGAAGAAAATTTTTAAGGTTGTTCGAGATTGCGAACCTAGGAATAAATAGTAAAAATTTCAAACATTTACTGTGCATAGCCGTATTGGAATCCGTGGCTGGGTTTTAGTATGCTAGCCACGGCGAAAATATTGTAAAAAAATTTTGAATAACACTTTTGTAGGATTTGCCGAGGGACCGCACGTGAACTAATGCTACCTCCGTAAGTCACATGAAGCCCAACGTTGACCATATCATATACAAAAAGAACTAACAGATTTACTCCATTTGCCTAAGCAGGAGGAAGTGAGTAACATTGGTACTTTGTCCTGTACTGTAGGATAGTGACTCTAAGGCGATCCTTCTGTTGGGTATACAGTTGGTTTCTAGCCCAAGGGTCATCCAAAACACTTGACCCTACCTTTTCACCACCAATAGAACGCGAGGTATGAGCACCGAAAAATCCCGTTGTGGTGCAAGACGTTTTGGATTATATTAGGTACGCACCCTGTCGCATGCACACCGAAACAAGAATAAGATAGACATACAACTTAACGAATCCATAAACGCACTTTGTGGTTCAATACGGTCTACCCCTAACACTGGTTATTTATCTTGAGTCACATTCTGCCTCCTGATAACAAACAGAACAGTGTACTACTATGTGAATATCAGAAGACTGTTGATAACTCCGACAGTCCAATACTGAACGACGGATATCTTGTGGAGCGAAAAAGATAAAGATCGAGACATCGCACTTTCATCACAGCCACGATTCTTCCTGAAAATGAATTCAGTACCTTTGATGAATGGAAATGCTGTTGACAACAAAATTGTCCTTCACATTGCCTGAAAGTGCCCATAGCCTGCCGGCAGGAGTGGCCGTGCGGTTCTAGGCGCTACAGTCTGGATTCGAGTGACCGCTACGGTCGCAGGTTCGAATCCTGCCTCGGGCATGGATGTGTGTGATGTCCTTAGGTTAGCTCCAAATTCTAGGCGACTGATGACCTCAGAAGTTAAGTAGTATAGTGCTCAGAGCCATTTTTTGCCCACAGCCACGTGAAGCCCCCTATTTTACTATTATGAATCGCATCCGAACAGACCATGGAAGGGGAGGAAGCACTCTCCATAAGTGTGGCAAATTTTCATTACCATCTTGTGACTGTGGTGCCGAACAACTGACAGTTCCTCATGTTGTATCAACATGCTTCGCACATGTCTACAAGAGTCCTTAGGAGTTATCCTGACGGTGACGAGTAGTGTGATACATTACATAAAAGGCAGCGATATTCACCTATAACTACTGCCATTCGTGATATATCATTCTGGAGAGCTGTGCTGAAGTGTTCAGGTACAGTGCTTTAGTAATCGTTGTACATATTTGTCTACTTTTGTGACTAAAAACCACAATGTATGTCATACGAAAATTAAGTAAATAAATTAAAAATGCATAAATTTGTCTCTGTTTACAATATTACTATTTCATATGTTCTTTGCACTTATTAACTCGCAAAACCCCATGTTTGCTTAGTTCATTTATGAAAAGGAACTATCACGTCAGATTGGTTTTAGGGAAGGCGAATGGTCGATTTCGTTTTATTCGGAGAATTATGCGAAGCTGTAATTCATCTGTGAAGGAGACGTCGTATAGAACTCTAGTGGGACCCGTTCTTGAGTACATCTCAAGTGTTTGGGATCCCAACCAGGTCAGATTAAAGGAAGAAGGCTCTGAACACTATGGGACTTAACTTCTAAGGTCATAAGTCCCCTAGAACTTAGAACTACTTAAACCTAACTAACCTAAGGACATCACACACATACATGCCCGAGGCAGGATTCGAACCTGCGCGGTTCCAGACTGTAGCGCCTAGAACCGCTCGGCCACCCCGACCGGCTTTAAAGGAAGACATAAAAGTCATAAAGAGGCGTGCAGGCAGACTTGTCACAGGTAAGTTCGATCACCACGAAAGTATTACGGAAATGCTTCGTGAACTCAAATTGGAATCCCTGGAGGATCACGAAAATCTTTTTGGGAGGCACTATTAAGGAAATTTAAGGAACAGGCATTTCAAGCCTACTGCAGAACCAGTACCATTCTACCGCCGCTAACGTAAATGTTGCGTAAGGACCATGAAGAAAGGATTAGAGAAATTAGGGCTCATACGGAGGCTTATAGGCAGTGGTTTTACCAACAATCTGTTTGCGAGTGGAACAGGAGAGGGAACGACAGTGATGGTACGTGGTACCCTCTGCCATGGACCGTACAGCGGCTTCCGGAGTATGTGTGTAGATGTAGACGAAGATTATTATTTTTTTTATTTGTGTTAGTATTACAAAAAATAGCAAGAACTTTTTAAAACAAGTTGTATAAACAAACAAGGATTTAAAACACAAAACAGACAATTTAAGACCCATAAGAACAATGATAAAAAACCAGTGCAGGCACATTTAAAAGGCAGTCGGACTGTGGTGGCTGGGAGACTACTTATATGTAGGGGAAGATGAAACCACCGATATTCTGGGAAGGAGTCCTAACAGCACACAAAACCTTAAATCAGCAAACAGCTCTCACTTATCAGTGAAAAAGAAGGACAGGTCTGTTGGGAGAGACTGATATCACACCGAATGTTTCACTGACCGCAGCCTCGTAACTGTCTATAGGGGGACTGAATAGCGAGCAGGAGGTGGAAGGGAGCTAGTCTCCATGGCAGCCACATGAGCGAGTTCGATTCCCCGGATCTCGAAGTGCCCAGGAGCACAGCAGAAAATTATTTCCATTTCCAGCCCTTGAAGAGAAGAAGTGAGTCCTGGACGTCTTTCACCAACACATCCGTCGGGTACATTTGACCAACAGCAAGAAGGGCACTTTGGGAATACCAACATATGGGGAATTTATTGCCACGAGGCAGTCTCATCTGCTCCAGTGTCTGCAGGGTAGCAAACGAATTCCTCACTGTAAACGGCGAACTTCTCTGGGAGCCCTACGCTAACGACAATTTCGAGGACACACGGCGGAGCAGCCGAGAAAATCCCCTTGTATAGTACCATCAATGTAACTACCAACGAAATCCGGGTGGCGATTTAAAATCCTGTGATATTTAGTTTCTAAAATACGTTCTGGAGTACAATACTTGCTGTACCCACTGAGTTCAAAAAGGAACGAGGACCTCATTGTCCTTGATTCCACTCCTGGCTTTGGACCGTAATACCCTCCACGTGTAACAATTCAAGGCTCTCCTTCGCACGAATTTCAAGTAGCCTCGTCGCACACTGATATTCAGAGAGCAGATGTTCCAGTAACGGATGGGCAACAGAGATGAATGCTGGCGATTCTGTAACGGACAGAGACCTTTGCACTTGGTGTGCGATGAAGAGAAGATGTAGAATAGATAGCGTATGCTCACTAGTCTCCGCACAAAAAGTAGAAACTGGGCTAGTGCAGTAAGTCCCTATTGTTACCGTCTAATGCTCGTGGTGAACGGCATCCAGCATTTCGAGGTATTAATGCTCTGCCGATCCACAAACAAGGCATCCTCAATTAAGTCTTGTCGCACAGAGGGTTTATAAAATTGGAGCAGACGTGCCCCGTCGGCACTCCAAGACATATGACTGACGCATTTTAGGATGACTGATGCCTTGAGGCAACGTAATTTCAGTTTCTTAAAGTGTAGTAGCCACTATACTCTTTCAACAAAAGTGTGGCCAAAATATTACATCTTTTACTTAAAAGTGATAACGATATCTCTCAATTTTGAAAAAGGTTAATTAAAAAGCTAAGCGTAGCCTTTAAAATCAATACGAACTGTAGCCTCGAAAGAGAACTGAAAACATATGGTGATTGTCCATTCTGTCAACCGCCTCTTTGTCAAAATGGAATTTCCGAGTAGCTGATGCAAGGTTGAAGGACACGAAAATCATGGGGGAAGTCATTCAGGAACAGGAAAAACAGTACGGAACTTCTCACCACGGACGTAGTAACGTTTATTGCTGCGGCGAAAGCCGTTACACTAAAAACACTCCCTTGAGGGACGCCGTTCTCCTGCTTAAAACGGCGAAGCAGGATATTGCCGACCCAGTATCTAAAATACGTTCCCGTGAGGGGGACTTTCTGACAGTAAAATGTCCAAGGATATCCGACTCCTACAGTTACAAAAGAATATTACGCCTCCAAGTAGAAAAGTGCTCAATTTTACTAATCGAAGAATACACCAGCAAGATGTTGCTTGAAAACTTGTTGAACTGCAGTTTCTAGCAGTTTCGGGTTATCGAGTGTGGTGTGAAACCTACTGAACAAGAACTGAAAGCGACTTAGTAGTGACATTATAACATTACCGGCTACTGCTATATTAGCAGTAGACCGATAATGTTACTCCTGAGAAAGGATACTTATTTGACCCTGATAGTGCGTAATGGAACGGTATTGGATTGTTTTTATTTCTCTAAACTTCTCTGTTGATGGGAAGCATTAGCAGAACAAACGGGAATCGACCCAAGGTACTATTAGTAATGAAGTTACTCGAAGGGAAACGGTTGCAAGCCTAACAGGCAAAGTTGTACCAAGTACTCATACGGTTCATAACGGAAGTTGACTATTATGATTGACCTTACTTGATACTGAACTTGTATTTTGCCAATAATATACTAAGCAATAACCCAATATATCAAGCAGTATAACAGTAGCTTAACATGAAAAACACCGAAGAAATATTAACCGTTTTTGCAACAACTCGCTCTCAATAAAAGTAGCTATCTGTATATTAAAGCAGAAAGCTCATGATTATTATAGGTAAGTGATCACTAATTGCGGAGCCATATTAACTTGGATAGTAGGTTATTTTATCAGCTTAATTAATGGAAAATACTGTCCTTGAAATGGCTGTCAGGTAATTACACTCTCTATTCTTATTGTAATTTGTATTCTCAAGGAGTGTTCACTTATTTATACTAGTTAGCTAGAATGGAACATTTGGTATCTGGATCTGTTATAGTTTTAATAGCTGCAGCCAGTTGCTTACCACAACACACAGATGTTAGAGAGTTGGCAAGTGCACTTCATTAACGATGTAGTTGTAATATGAAAATTAAATCTGGCTCAACAATTAGCATGGGGATCCAGAAACCAATCTTAGAGCAGTCTTAGATCGAGACTGATATTTTAGTTACAATACATTATGAGAAGCACTCTTAACTATATACGCCTGAAACTATAATCATTGTTACTTCCAGACTTGCACAGTAATTAATCCTTTTACCGGCCCTTCACAGTCTATTAGCCAGTAACTATTATAAATCACTACCATTTCTTCATGAAAATGTAATGCTACACAGAGATTTCAATAAGAGTAATCTTTAAGCTGAATATTACAAATCTTTTGTTGGCACTCTAATTTTGGTGACACTTAAACTATACTTTTAAGAAAAATACATGCATTACTCCAAAACTTGGGCTCACTTAATAATTATGAAATCTACTACTCCACAAAGTTTATTAACTGCAGTGAAAATTTACTGAAATGACTTTTCAGCTTAATAAAATTCAATACTCGGAAATGTCGTAACACTTGGGGTAGGATCCTATCTACGTAAACGACTAAGGATACACAAAGTGTACAGAACACAAACTTATTATTGAAAAACAAACCACTTAACTGGCCCATGTAGTTACACAGTACGCAACTGCTATGCTATTCAAAAAACGCGGCTAAAGTATTCATGTCTATTGTTGTGTTACAGGATATGAAAATTCTCTTCTCAGCGTCGGATTTTCGTAGTACAGAGATAACCTAAATATGGAACGAATAATAAGCCAATTTATGTCCACATTCGAGGCTGTCATACAATCTTGCATTTCTTCTTGCCTCGTTCAGTTCACAGGATGAGAACACTTTGCGTGCTAGCCACAGACTAACTCATGACACAGGGGATTTTTTCAGATCGACCGCCAGATCCACCTTTTCTATTCCCGCCAAGGCACTTTCGTTGCAGAGTCCTTCTCTCCGTGTTTTACATAATTACAAACCCACATTCCCATGCATGAACCGGTATTACAAGTAAAATTTTGATATTTCCCTTCTTTCGCACTGTATTACTGTCGAGTTTACAGCCATAGATTAATCCCAATTACTTAAATGGTCACAAATAAAGAATAAAACATTTATGTAGATGTTACATCAGCAGGCCGTGGTGGCCGAGCGGTTCTAGGCGCTACAGTCTGGAACCGCGCGACCGTTACGGTCGCAGGTTGGAACCCTGCCTCGGGCATGGATGTGTGTGATGATCTCCTTAGGTTAGTTAGGTTTAAGTAGTTCTAAGTTCTAGGGGACTGATGACCTCAGAAGTTAAGTCCCATAGTGCTCAGAGCCATTTTGTTACATCAAAGAGTATGGTTATACAGAAGTCACACTAAATAAAAGCAGGCAAAGTAGTTACATAAGTAGTATCTACAATAGTGTTACAACCTTATTTCAAGAACCCACACCAGTTGACCATATGCTCCAGTGTTTTCTGAAGCAGATAGTGATACTTAATCTACGATAACTACTGGGATTAGAACGAGCCTTCCCAAGTTTGTAAAATCGTTATTAAAATTGATTCTTCCCTCGAGTTGTCACCGAAATTTCTTTAAATAACTGAAGAGAACATTCTTCGACAACTGGTTCAACTTCTTTAGCATGCTGCACGCTACCAGGTCATGGCCAGGTACACTATAGAGAGCTACTGACAACACAGAATCCAACTCTTAAAGAGAGAAAGGTCGATTGTATCCCACCATGATGGTGGAATGACAACACCTGCCAACCCTTTCCTGTATAGCATACCTACAAAAAGCTTTATCGTGCCTAGAATTGGCACAATTGGCAGCATTCAGGCACTGTCTGAGCGATGTCTACCGGCGATGTTAGGAGGCATCCCATCTCTCGCACAGCTGCCAACGGCCACATGGATGTCCTAATAATGCTTTCCCGTACTTGTCTTGCTGATGTGGACCTACTGATGGAGCTCAGGAAGTCTTGCCAAAACGTCTGCTTACTCTCTCGAATTATTGGCCCCTGCCACCTGAATGGTTGCTAGATTAGGAACTGTAGAGCACCGACTAAGTCTTAGCATTCGGTCCTCCAGTCACTGATTGCAGAATGACACTCATCGTTCCACCAATGGACAGGCTCCCACCTAGGTTTTTCCTTTGACCTGCGGAAGGATTCATCCGCAGCTTGGTGCATCGCGACAGTAATGTTATCCACTCACTACTCGAAAGCAGCTAAATGCCTCTAAGGCATCCAGTTAGCGTTTCTGAACAGCCATCTTGGTGGCTTGTCAGAAAGGCTTAGTGGATAGATAGGGCCAGTGCTCGATTCCATGACGATGATCATCCTCTTCCCACTGAATAGAGTGTAGAAGGGCAGATGAGCACGAGGAGGGATCTATGGCTGTAGACGAATATGTATCAGCGCTGAAATGTGTTACTTGGCCCATTTTAATTAGTATGATGTCTTCAGTTTGTGGGAGATGTTCAAGTACTAAACCGCTGGGGCAAGGTGATGTTGGGCCCCCATTGTGAACTGCATGCATTAAAATGCCTTAATAGGAGAAAACGATGTGGCAGTTCAGCAATAGGGTGATTGAGGAGCTCAGCACAGTGGGCTGATGGGATAGCAGGTATGCAGAGTATACGGTGACATTAACTCTGGTCATCATCATCGTAACTGTTGCTTACAGTGTAATGGATAAAGGCATAAGCGAGGTGTGGAGCGTGTCTCTGACGAAAGCCCCTACCCCACCTTTTGCACTGTCAGCAATAAAGCTGTCTTTCTAGTGGATGTAATAACCCGTAAGTTGTAGTAGCTAATTCTGACACCAACGGTAACGGCAACACCAAATGTAGCAGAAAGAGGTAGAAGGCACCATATTAAGACTCGTATGAGTTCCCAAGCGATTTATTATTTACAGCTACAGTACCCCACTTCCTCTCGGTCTGCATCACCGGGTCCCACAATGCTGAGGACGACACTTTGCTGTCTGTGAAGCGGCTTGGCATGGAATGGCTGCCTCAGCAACCCATGCAATGCTCTGCTAATGTGTCAGCCTTGTACAGCAGCCAATGCTGCCTTTATCCATAACACTGTAAGCAACAGTTACGATGATGATGGCCAGAGTCTATATATGACAACGTCAGTACTGCGCCGGCAGCCAATTCAGCAGTTTCGTCCTGCGTTGCCTCAGCACCGACCGCTGACTACTCTAAGGTGGCCTGTGCCACGCGTCCCCGCTGGCATGACTTGGGTTGCAGTGACAACAAGTGCCCATGATCCAGTAGCTGAATCTGCGGCCCTCGCCCTGGATGTCTCTGGTGTGTGTTGGGAGCCAAGGCAACTGCCCGCAGTAGTGAGCTGTGGAGTGGGCAGCTGCTGGCTGGTTATCGACCCTCAGAGGGCAGGGCTCATCCTGTTTGGAAAAAGTGAACTACATGCGGAGCGCAGGTGATCGGCACGTGCTCAACCCCCCTCCCCCAGTCTTCCTATCACTGCTTGGCTAACTGGTCCCACTGTGTCTAGGGAGCTCGCGTGACACCTGCAGTCATGTTTATGTTTGCGCTTCAGAGATTTATTGTCTTCTGAATGAAGTGGTGATTTTTGTGTTAGTGGCTACATGTTATGGTTTGTTTATCTAATAAGGACATTAAGAGTTTGCTGAATGACAGTAATGAAGAGTGGAATGTAGACGAAGATGATGATGACAGCGAGTCGTCAGGAAGTAGTGATTATGACGAAAAAGATGATGAAGAGGTAAATTAACAGGAAGATGAAGACGGACATGAAGAAGACAATGAGGAAGAAAATAAAGAAAACGTCGCTGAAGAAAATGAAGAGGATTGATTTGAATGACGTTGGTGGCGTAACAGTGGTGTTTCGCGGGGTGGTGGTATATGGACAGATATTACAGGAAAAGGGGAGCTTCCTAATAACATCGATTTTGTGCCACAAAGGGAAAAAAATTCTGATGCAGCGACAAATTGTAGGATTTTCCTAGATTTTTTTCCACCAACTATATTTTTCTGACGGACTATTGAATGACATTGTGGCCGAGACAAACCGATACGCCCGCGATAAGATTGAAAAAATGAGCCCCCTGAAACCCTTTTCGCAATGGAAAGTTTGGCATGATGTGACTTTGACGGAAATAAAAGCTTTTTTGGGTACCATTCTCAACATGGCGGTGAAAGGAAAAAAGTGACATAAAAGCCTAATTTTCTACTGATTGGAGAACAAAGCAGGACTTTCTTCCACAAGTATTTCGCCGTGACCGATTTTTGAAACTTTACTGGGCCTTTCACATGTGCCCTCTGGCTCCTAGGGGCTCATCAAAATTAGCCACTCGAGCCCAAAAAGTGAAGAATGTCGACGATTTCATTGACAGCAAATGTCGAGAGCACTTTTCTCCAGGAGAAAAGATTGCAGTGGATGAGTCTACTGTCGGTTTCAAGGGAAGAATTGCGTTCAAGTCCTGTAATCCTTAGAAATCGACGAAGTGGCGCCTAATAGTCTACGTGCAAACTGCTGCGTGTACTTTTTCGGGCGGTTCTACGCCCCTGTGGACTCCATTTTACTCCACAACTGCTGGTGAGCGTAACCTACTGCAAACAGGCCCTCACCTGGCATTAACCTGTGCGCTCATAAATATTGCTCCAAAACTGACTTTTCCTATCCCAAACGGTAGTATCGCTACAAAGTAGTGGAGCATAAGTATTTTTTAAATGAGTCTCTTTCAGACACACGCCAAAAACACGTCCCGTAAGGGACTGTCAATTCCTCCAAATGAGTTTTTGTATTCATTCGTATTACACTGAAGTATGGAAGCCATTCTGACATCGTGGCTTCAAGTTAACCCATATCTTTGTACCGGTACAGTGAGGCACTGGTAGAATTAGGAGCAGTGCAAGGGTTGTCTTGGTCAGCTAAGGAAACACCCAACTCTATAGTGTATTCCTTATCAGTCACACGTGCTACTATGATGTTTGATAGCACATGGAACAGCTTCTGACATGTACTCCATTTTTGGAGTGCCTTCTGTATACTCAAATTTAAATATTTGACTTTCTCTTGAATCGTGGCTGTCTAGGTAACCATATCATTAATCCGTTTGCCTCAGCAGGTAGACTCCCAATTACACGTGCTGGTGGTCGGTACTGTTTCGCTGGACGTCGTTTGTATCGACGAGTCTATTTGTCGGACTGGTTGCTTCACCAAAGAAGAATAAGAAGTGGCAAAGAAAGGGAAATTTGTATCCTAATATTATTTTATAGCTTCTCTATCAGGCATCCGCTTTGTCACTTTTATTTGCCGAATCATACGTTCCTTAGCGAAAACTGGGCAGTCTAGGCTCCACACTGGGTAGCTCCCAGATCAGTGGATGCATATTGATGGACATGGGCAGTAAGTACCAGATTCATGGGCAGCCTCTCCACGTTTCCGAGAAGTTGCTTCACCTCTGCAATTCAGTGTCGTGTGGCCAGATTACTGACCCTTGAAACACCACATACGGTTAGGTTTATAAGGTCTGAATCTAAGTCGGAGGAACGCTGCCATTAAGTGCTTCGGAAGTGAGGGAGATTCGAAAATCACCTGCTTTGACCTGTTAGTTTCAACTAGCAAGGAACCATTTCAGATCTTTCAAAAGAATTTAAGGTCTCAGCAAGAGCTTCTAATACTTTATCATTATAGAAAGGAGACAAATTTTCAAACGTCGCCTTCTTGCTGTTCATCATTACAAAAAAATTCTGATTTACAACTCCTTCAAACCCGTTACTAAACACAATCAGTTCATCTGGAGGAGTAGTCTCCCTCAGTCTTTGGGAAGACTGGGTGTGAATACTCCCAAAGTACACTCATTGGCTGAGAAAGTTTCTGGGAATTTTTGTGTTATTTTTGTATACAGGCACGATATCAGTCATACCACGCTGTGGTCACATTGCGTGGGTTATTTGCCGCTTGTTGTGATGTACGATCCTTTTCATTCCACTAATTCCACATACGCCTCTCCGTTGTAGTAGAAGTGTCTCTACAAGTCAAAATGTACTGGTATGGAAAACCTATTTCCCTGAGACCGGTCTTTACTACCCACTCTATCTCCCTTGTGCTACTAAGCCTTTGGACGTCAACATACCATAGTGGCACATTTAACAAGTTTCCATTTCGTTTGAAACCTGTTCACTGACTGATCAACAAAACATCGATCATTCTAGCTACATATGGTGCTGCCAGGTCTAAGTGTGTACCAACTCTGTGAAGTCTTGATCATTTATTACTGGCAAATTCTTTTGAAATACCTCCGAGAATGAGTGTATTAGGAACATGCTTCCCGTAAATCGCAGTTTTGACAACCATTAGTGCGTAAATAGAAGAAATTGAGGTTACAGTTCTATGTCTCATAGGAAATCAGGGAATTAAAGATATTTTGTGACATATGATTGACAAGAAAACTGAAGGAAATGGATCGAGCCTAATTTGAAGGAGTTATCTCGTAATTAGCTTGACTGACTGAGGGGGTGATACCAAAATCGCTGGAAGCAGGATGGTATAACAACACCTTCGGAATAAGAAACCACTATCTATAACTCTGTGCAACGAAGTATGGGTGTTCGTTTACCTTTGAGGATATGTTTAGAAGTTTATTTCTGTTTTACTCTTCACTACAAGTACTTTCATGAACCGTTATTTTACGTCAGTGCTACAACTTACATAAGAGAACATCAGAATACCGGCAAAAAAGAGTCATACGTCTATATTCTTCCATGAATTGATTTCTTTCTGTTTACACGATACGCGCTCATATTTGTCTCCACTGCAGTTTACAGAATGTGTGTACCTTATGTATGTGTATCTCGAAGGACTTAACAGAGCATGTATCCGGAAGATCCAATCATTAGGATGGATTAGCGATAGTCTACTCAGCAATGCTGTGTTGCGTGTACTATGCAACGCGAGGAGTTGGGCGTCGCACGTCACTCCAGCAACCAGCAGTTTCTACCTGTATTGTCATAGCCTTCAACAAGCTGTTTCTGTCGTGTCCGTATGCTTTCAGTCTCGGCCGCCTTGAATCACTGATCTTTGGCGTTGACATTATGTGAATACGGGAAATGCGATTTAGACTTGCTTTCCCAGTCGTATACGCCTTTGCTCGTTAATGTGAGTTCTCGACTGAACCATGTCACACCGTTCACTCTGGTAGCATGACTGGTCCAGTGCTTTGTTATGACGATGCATTTACTGAGTTCAGTAAATTCATCCAGCGCTGATATAATAGGAAGAAAGTCTAATTTTTGTTATCTATTTATTTATTTTTGAGTCATCACCCTTCTGGATGGTTCGATGTGCCCAGCCCCAAATTTCTCTCTTGTGCCAAATTATGTACCTTAGAGTACCTCCTGCATCTCTTGCACTCTACATCCTCAGTTATTTGTTGGATTTAATCCAATCACTTTACACATCCTACACAGTTTTTAACCTGTACAGCTCCCTGTCGTGCCATGGAAGTTATTTCCTGATCTCTTAAATTATGTCCTATCATCTAGTCCCCTCATAATCCAGTGTTTTCCGGATGTTCCTTTCCTTGTACGCTGATTCTGCGGGGAAATTTCTAGATTATTTATCAGTCCACCTAATTTTCAGCATCCTTTCATAGCACCATTTACCAAACGCTTGAATTCTCCTCCTTAGCGACCTTACCACAGTCAACATTTCATTATCATACGAAGCTGTACTCCAGACGCACACTCTCAGAAACTTCTTTCTCAAATCGAGCACCAAGTGTGATACTAGCAGACATCTTTTGATCTGGAATGCCGTCTTTGCATGTTTTTGCCCGCTTTTTATGTCCTAGTTTCGTCCATCATGCGTTATGTTTCTTGTCTACTTGGTGTCTACCAACTTCGATGTTAAGTTTATCGCTAATCTCATTTCTGCTACTCGTCATTACTTCGGTTTACCATCATTCCATATTTTATACTCATTACACATTCTACTCAACATGTCTTGTAATTCCGTTCATTTTCTCTGAGGATAGCAATGTCATCTGCAAATCTTATCACTGACATGCGTTCGCCGTGTATTTTAAATCCCTCTTGAGCTCTTCTGTTATATCCGTCATTGCTTCTTCGATGTAGAGGTTGAACAACACCGGCTAGAAACTTCATCCCTCTCTTACACCCTTGTTCTTCCGAGCACTTCGATTTTGGTCTTCCATGCTTTTTGTTCCCTCTTGGGTCTTGTACTTACTGTATATTACCCTATTTTCCCTATAGCTTACTCCTATTCCCCTCAGAATTTCGAGCGTCTTGTACGGTTTTATGTTGACTAAGGCTTTTCTGGTCCCTATGAACCTGTGTTGAATGTGTCTTGATTTTTCTTAAGTCCTAACTCTTTTATGGAGCGCAACATCAGAACGGCCTGCCTTGTGCCTTTACGCTTGCTAAAGCCAGACTCATTGTCATCTAGCATCCCCCAACTTTCTTTTCCATTCTACTGTATACTATTCAAATCAACTACTTGCATCAGCTGTTAAAGCTGTATGTGAGATTGTTTTAGCACTTATCTGACTTGCTATTTTCGGAACTCTGTGGATGATAGTGTTCCAAAGTCTATTACAATGTCTCAATTCTCAGATTGTACACACCAACTTGAAAAATCCTTTCGTTGCCACTTTCTCCATGTTTACTGTAATTCCAAAGGAATGTAATCCATCGATTCACCCTTATTTGACCACAAGTCTTTCAAAGTCCTGTTCAACTCTGACTAATACTCGATCCCCCATGTCTTCCATAACGAAACTCGTTTCTTCTTCTCTCTCATGACAGTTCCTCATGTAGAGGCCTTGAATTTGATCGTCCCACCTACCCACTCTTTCCTCTGCATTTAACAAATTTAACAGTGTTATTCCCATCGCAGTGTTAATGTTGAGACCTTTGGTTTTAACGACATCGAGGACTGCTTTAACTTTTTTATATGTTGAATTAGTCCTTCCAGTTGTTATACATCTTTCAATTTCTTCACATTTTTCCTACAGCCATTTTGCCTCTCCTTCCGCCACTTCTTTAGTTTTTCATCCCTATGTGATTTATAGTGCTGCATTCCAGTCGTTTCCTGAGAATATTTGAAGGGCTTATTTCAATATTGGTACAAGTCCATTTTTGTTCATTCTGAGATACAGAGTCCTAAAGTTAAATGAACGCTGAAAAATCTGCAGTCTTTCAGCGCTCATTTAACTTTAGGACTCTGTATCTGAGAATGAGCAAAAATGGACTTGTATCACTATTGAAATAGACGCTTCATTTGTGCTCTCTCCTTTCGTCGATTGTTTAAGTACATAGTATCTATGGTATATCTACCGTTCCCCAAGGTTTCTCCACCGTTATCTTTCTTGTACATATATTTACATGCCAAACATCCGCAATTTCCAATATTAGAGATATCAATTCTTCCTCAGTTGAACTGTATGCTATGGTATTTAGTATCGGAATATCTACAGCTTTAGAGAAATTACTGATTACCTTAGCATCCAGTTTAATTTCCACTTTGATTCTTCCTGACTATTCAGTTAAACTTCAGTTTATTACTCAACATGTTGTACTCTTCAACTATAATAAGACTTAAATGACGTACCTTGAATATACAGAAAATGTAGCTGTCAAGATTAACAATGACTTCATATTATCAACTAATGAGTTTTGTATTTATTGCTAATGAAGACAAGGCTTAGATGGATAACGAAACAAACAGAAGAGTGAGAATGGCCAGGAGGGCGTTCAGTAAATTAAATACACATTTTAAAGCTAAAGTTTCAATATGTTTCGAACGAAAGGCTTAGACTCAGTATATATAACCAGTTTTGACATACGGCATAGTGTCATTCAACACAAAAGCCATTCGGATTCAAAAATGGTTCAAATGGCTCTGAGCACTATGGGACTCAACTGCTATGGTCATAAGTCCCCTAGAACTTAGAACTACTTAAACCTAACTAACCTAAGGACATCACACACATCCATGCCCGAGGCAGGATTCGAACCTGCGACCGTAGCGGTCGTGCGGTTCCAGACTGTAGCGCCTTTAACCGCTCGGTCACTCCGGCCGGCAAAGCCATTCAGAAAAGTGAGTAATATGCATTCAACAACGGAGAGAGCATGATGGAAATTACAGGGAAGGACACCAATACAAACAAATGGATAATGGAAGGAACTCGAATGGCGGACGTAACTGTGACTGATGAAAATAAAATGGAAGTCGGTAGGACATTTAACTCAGCAACTGGATGACGGATAAAGGTAGTACACTGAGGCTATTCAAATTCCAACAATAAGAAGAATAAAAAATAAGGAAATTTCAACTTATGTGCTCATATAGTGTAGTGGGAAGAACACGCCATTAAATTTGTGTGTGAATTGGGGCTATATGAGATGTAAAATTTAGTCCATAGATTTCCAGTTGTGATAAACACATGGTTACAGCCTGTCAAGGCATCGAGTCGAACTGAGTTCTGATGACAGATGCGGGTATGTCATTACACGATGCTTAAACTCTTAAGCCAGACAGAATTAATCATCCGTATGGGCTGGCACTGGTTTGGTGCCAGTCTCTTAGTTTCCCATTACTAGACGTTTTTAAAGAATTAGGAATATGAAGGAATTTGTCGCCAAGGAATCAGGCTTTTACATTACATTTATCGTTTTCCACGGATCCCTTGGAGAGGAGTCTCTGGGATGTGGAAATAGTCAAATTTTTTTCCCCTCTAAAACACACGCTGTTGCGCCCATACGACAGTGACTAATGCAATCGTTCGACCTATAAAGAACTTCCATGCTCGGATATTTCCAGTGTGGTGCCGAATCTATGAATTCGATATTCGCCTGACAGTCACTGGATCTCTGCAAAGTAAGCAACAACGTCGCGGAACGATGTACCGAGGTCTCGACAGGCGACGACATGGCCGTTTTCGAGATCCGACACGTGCTGGTGGACGTTTCTTCATGAGGCCTAACACAATCTTGTCACGAACAACCTACATTCATATGCGACTTTCGAAAGAGAAACCTGTTGAGAGGTTTTTCATTCTATGCAGAATAGAGATGGTATTATTCGTACCAAGTTTGTGAGGTTTCGCTGAAATGCTGATGGTATGCATATGATAAAACGTAGTAGGACCTAGATATATTTCATGCCAATTTGAGGTTTACTGCTTGTTACCTTCATGGTGTTGCAGCTATAATGGTGTTGAAAGATGTATAACAACTGGAAGGACTAATTCAACATATAAAAAAGTTAAAGCAGTCCTCGATGTCGTTCTTTGGTTGATTAAGTGGAAAAAGTAAGGACCAAGTTACCGACCTGATGGAAGCTAGGTAGAGGTCATTACATAACGTCAGGAACTGTGTGGGTGGCTATAGCTAGATAATTTCATGTTGCTTAGATCGTTTGTACGGTTAACCTTCATCATGTGGAAAGAGTCGTTTTAGATACACATTATACATTCATATGTGCATATGGATACATGCTCAACATTCATATGTCTTTTTCCTTTCACAAAACTTCTGTGAGTTATTAATTCCTATTCACTGCCTTTCACAAATTACAAAAGCAGTAAATATTCTACAAAACAGAGGGATTTGCCAAGGAGAAACTTCATCAATTTGTTTTAAAAGTTAGCTTTCCTCTTTGTCATTCATTATGTAGCAGTGCGTTAGTTTTCAAAAACTTTAGTGGCCGCATTGTTCACCCCTATGTGCTACAGGCAACATTAATGTGGAGTAGTGATAGTCATTTTCTCTTCTGGTATTTTAATTACATACATCACTGTACTTTATGAACTGCAGCCGGTTATTTAAAATATATATCATGAGAGAATATACACACGAAAAAAAAGCTTTACTTCACCTCGTTTCCGAGAGTTCCGGAACCTGTACAGAAAATTGGAATAGAGATCAACATAAACATCGTTTCCGCCCTTTTTATTGCACATGAAAACCACACATTGCATGTTGTACCACCACACAGGGAGTGCTTCAGGGGTGGTGGTCGATATTGCTGTACACCCCGGAACCTCTAATACCAAGTACAATGTCTTCTTGCATTGATGCATGCCTGAATTCGTCGTGGCATACTATCCACAAGTTCATCAAGGCACTGTTGGGCCAAATTGTCCCACTCCTCAACGGCGATTTGGCGTAGGTCCCTCAGAGTGGTTCATGGTTCACGTCGCCCATAAACAGTCCTCTTCAATCTATCCCAGGCATGTTCGATAGGGTTCATGTCTGGGAGACGTGCTAGCCACTCTAGTCGAGAGATGTCGTTATCCTGAAGGAAGTCATTCACAAGATGTGCACGATGGAGGAGCGAATTGTCGTCCATGAAGACGAATGCCTCGTCAATATGCTGCCGGTATGATTGTACTATCGGTCGGAGGATGGCATTCACGTATCGTACAACCGTTAAGACACCTTCCATGACCACAAGCGGCGTACGTAGGCCCCACATAATGCCACTCCAAAACAGCACGGAACTTTCGCCTTGCTGCACTCGCTGGACAATGTGCCTAAGGCATTCAGCCTGACCGGGTTGCCTCCAGACACGTCTCCGACGATTGCATGGTTGAAGGCATATGCGACACTCATCGATGAAGAGAACGCGAGGCCAATCCTGACGGTCCATTCGGCATGTTCTTGGGCCCATCTGTACCGCGCTGCATGGTGTCGTGGTTGCAAAGATGGACCGTGCCATGGACGTTAGGAGTGAAGTTGCGCATCATGCAGCCTACTGCCCACAGTTTGAGTCGTAACAAGACGTCCTGTGGCAGAGGGCGTTGCTGTCAGGGTTCCTCCGAGCCATAATCCGTAGGTAGCCCTTGGGCGGCCTGAACAAGACATGTCATCGACAGTTACTGTCTCTCTGTATCTCCTCCATGTCCGAACAAGATCGCTTTGGTTCACTCCGAGAAGCCTGGACAATTTCCTTGTTGAGAGCCCATCCTGGCACAAAGGTACAATGCGAACCACGGTACTGACCGTCTAGGCATGGTTAAACTACAGACAACACGAGCCGTGTACCTCCTTCCTGGTGGATTGACTGGAACTGATCAGCTTTCTGACCCCCTCCGTCTAAAAGGCGGTGCTCATGCATGGTTGCTTACATCTTTGGTCGGGTTTATTGACATCTCTGAACAGTCAAAGGGACTGTGTCTGTGATACTATTTCCACAGTCAACGTCTATCTTCAGGAGTTCTCGGAAGTGGAGTGATGCAAAACTTTTTTTGATGTGTGTATATACCGTGAGGCAAAAGTCTAAATTTCTCACTCCTAGTACAGACGTATACAACATGATGGAGGGTAAGTGCCATATATCAATCTTACAACGCGTTTTTGAGCAATGAAGACTTTCTTTCTTAGAGATGGGTTACCCCAGATCAGTATTCCATACGACAGTTTCCAATGAAAAGACGTAAGATATTTCAACTTACATATTTGTCTCTCTCCAGATCTGCAATGATTCGAAGTGCAAAAGATCGTAATGGATAATAAAATCTGGAGGTGGCTTTTAACAGCCGGTGCGCGCAGACTGCAGATACTGCTGCTGCCGACGCTGGTGATAATGATGCAACTGATCAGAGATGATAGCTTCCCTGAGTGTAGCGAAACCTGAAATGCTGTAACAGACGCAGAAACTGAGGTTTGTATGTGTTAAGCGATTACCCTCAGCAACATTTACATGCAGTATAGGATATCGGTCGGGAGCATCCGTCCCATGGATGGAAGTACAAAGGCTCTGGCACACTAGAATTCCTAAACGAATTTATGCACAAATGAGTATCATGACCTTTTGGAATGAACAACAAGTGAGGCCCTCGTCCACATAAGTCAGTTTACAGACAGAAGAGGCGACGCCTAATTTTTGCGGCTTGCCCATGAAACTCTTATCTAGAATTACACATCTGAAATGGGACTTCTCTTACAAGTCATCAGAAGTGACTCGTCATTCGCTAACTAGAGTGAGATGCTAGAGGAAACCGCTATGTAATTAGACTAGTTTATCGAATAACTGTACTGCCAACTCTGCATTCATAAGCCCACTTCTACACTACTGTCCATTAAAATTGATACACCACGAAGATGGC
The DNA here is from genome assembly GCF_023864345.2 of Schistocerca serialis cubense. Taxonomy (NCBI): domain Eukaryota; kingdom Metazoa; phylum Arthropoda; class Insecta; order Orthoptera; family Acrididae; genus Schistocerca; species Schistocerca serialis. The sequence continues at coordinate 594,351,605 of NC_064640.1, read as the reverse complement.
GTGCTACAGACGCAAATTTAACCGACAGGAAGAAGATGCTGTGATATGCAAATGATTAGCATTTCAGAGCATTCACACAAGGTTGGCACCGGTGGCGACACCTACAACGTGCTGACATGAGGAAAGTTTCCAACCGATTTCTCGTACACAAACAGCAGTTGACCGGTGTTGCCTGGTGAAACGTTGTTCTGACAGGCATCTTATACGCATGGCTGTAACGGATCGTGCAGACACGTCTCAATCCCTGAGTCAACAGATATGGACGTTTGCAAGACAACAACCATCTGCACGAACAGTTCGACGACATTTGCAGCAGCATGGACTATCAGCTCGGAGACCATGGCTACGGTTACCCTAGACGTTGCATCACAGACATGAGCGCCTGCGATGGTGTACTCAACGACGGACCTGGGTGCACGCTTGGCAAAACGTCATTTTTTTCGGATGAATCCAGGTTCTGTTTACAGCATCATGATGGTCGCATGCGTGTTTGGCGACATCGCGGTAACGCACATTGGAAGCGTGTATTCGTCATCGCCATACTGGCGTATCACCTGGCGTGATGGTATGGGGTGCCATTGGTAACACGTCTCGGTCACCTCTTGTTCGCATTGACGACGCTTTGAACAGTGGACGTTACATTTCAGATGTGTTACGACCAGTGGCTCTACCCTTCATTCGATCTCCGCGAAACCCTACATTTCAGCAGGATAATGCACGACCGCATGTTGCAGGTCCTGTACGGGCCTTTCTGAATACATAAAATGTTCAGCTGCTGCCCTAGCCAGCACATTCTTCAGATCTCGCACCAACTGAAAACGTCTGGTCGATGGTGGCCGAGCAACTAGTTCGTCACAATACGTCAGTCACTATTCTTGATGAACTGTGGTATCATGTTGAAGCCGCATAGGCAGCTGTACCTGTACACGCCATCCAAGCTCTGTTTAACTCAATGCCCAGGCGTGTCAAGGCCGTTATTACGGCCCGAGGTGGTTGTTCTGGGTACTGATTTCTCAGGATCTATGCACCCAAACTGAGTGAAAATATAGTCACATGTCATTTCTAGTATAATATATTTGTCCAATGAATACCCGTTTATCATCTGCATTTCTTCTTTGTGTAGCAATTTTAATGGCCAGTAGTGTACATCTACATCCACATACAAACTCCTAATGCTACCTTACGGAGCATGGCGGAGGGTACCACTTACTACTGCTAGTCACTACCATTCATATTCCACTCGTACGTAGAGCGAGGGAAAAACTACTTATGTAAGCCACGTCACTAGACCTAATTTTTCTCATCTTATTTTCGTAGGCTTGACGCAAAATATACGTTGGCGATAGTAAAATCGGCCTGTAATCGGATTCAAATGCCGGTCTCCAAATCCCCTCAATAGTTCTTCGCGAAATGAACCTCGTCTCCGTGCAGGGATTCTCCTTGGAGTTCACGAAGCATCTCCTTTACACCTGGGTGCTGATCGAACATACCGGTAACATATCTAGCAGCACGCCTGTGAATCGCTTCACTGTCTTCCTTTAATCCCACCTGGTGGGGATCCAAAAACTTAGAACAAATACTCAAGAGTGTGTTGTAGCAGCGTTGCTCCAGGGAAATGCCAGCAGCCGGTTGTTAACTACTGCTGTTTGCCCACTAACGACTATAACGCACTACTTTAGTTCCACCAGGGGAGCCGCGAATCAGACGAATGCTAAGAAATAGGAATGCACTGCCGCATTTAATCTGTGCCTGTTATTATGGAAAAGAGGTATACGTGATACACCTACGTCTTTTCAATGATCCATCGTTACAGAATGAATTTCAACGACAGTGTCTGATAACACTGTAGGGAACCAAGCTTTCTGTCGTGGAAGAAATCTCAGCTCTTCTTTCGTCTTACGCCGAAGACGTAACAGGAGTGCCATATACTTCCGCTTCCAATTTTAGGCGACATTAACTTTTCGAGTTCGGTGCAAGACCTCTGAGTGTGAACCTAGTTTCATAGGCAGATGAAGGATGGAAGTGATGTCCATCAGCGCCCAGCTACGACGAAATCAACAGCTACTATTCACAGCTATAATTTTAGTTTTCTAGTGTTTTCTTTGAACTTTCTCTTCAGCGTTGCACAACCACTAAAAGACAGAAGGAAGGAGGAAATCGTGTTTTATTGGTCTGTCACGGGCGAGGTCATTAAAAGAGGGCACACGTCTGCATTGTGAAAGAATAAGGTACCAAATAGACCTTGTCGTTTTAAAGTGAACTACCTTGTCTCTGTGCACTGCAGTAATAGAAGTAGTAAATAATATCTCTGAAGACTGCTCCTACGTTGTCGAGGTATCGTCACAGCCTAGAGTGGAGATCTGGAGCTCGAGTCGCATTCCTCACGTGTATGTGGTTTTTAAGTGTTCCGCTACTGATCTTCTATTCTCAAAAGTTGCTGAAAATGTGACAGAAACGATCGATATATCATATCAGTGACATGTCTTCAAAACACTAGTTGAGATGGCTGAAGAGTTGTATAGTCGGTAGTTAATCTGAGAAAAAAATCATATAGGTTTTCAAAAAGAGGTAATTCGAGTTAACACTGTATTTTATTAAACACACTTTAGCTACAACAGATGTTTCTTATAAAACTTGTCCACGTCAATATGTTTCCAGAAGCAATTTACTTTGTCATCCAGGATATCTACTTCGTTGTAGTCAAGTGGGGAGCTACGAAAAGTGGAAGATTATGACATTGTTATAGTTGCCGGTGACTATGAGGTTGCACATTTGCGGGAATATTTCACGTCACAGGTTTAGTGTAACTTCGAGTATCCTTTTACTCTGTCCAGTGACATTAACGTGACCACCTGTCAAAAGTCAGAATAACGAGACAACCAGGTAGAGTATCAGTAAGGTACTGTAAGGTACCGACAGGAATGTAAAGCCAGTATGCTAGGTTTCTCGGTTAAGGGTCCATGGAGCGAACAGCCCGATAGGGATCATCCCACAGATTGTCGACTGGGTTTAAATCCGGGGAGTCTGGCAGCGAGCGGATTATGGTAAACTAGCCATGGTGCCCTTCGAACCACACACGTACGCTGCGAGCTGGACGACGTGTTGCATTGTCCTGTCGGCAGGTGCCATCCTGCCAAGGGAAAATGGGTGAACATCATACCAAGGATAGATGCATACTTGTACTCATCCATTGTACCTTCCACAATGACGAGATCACTTTGGGAATGCCATGAAAACATTCCCCAGGCGATAACGCTCGCTCCTTCTCTGCTTTTAGACGTTTCACGCCGTCGGTTCTAGGCGGTTCCGTCCTGAACCGTGCTACCGCTACGGTCGCAGGTTCAAGTCCTGCCTCGGGCATGGATGTGTGTGATGTCCTTAGGTTAGTTAGGTTTAAGTAGTTCTAAGTCTAGGGGACTGATGACCTCAGATGTTAAGTCCTATAGTGCTTAGAGCCATTTGAACCATTTGTTTCATGCCGTACACGCCAGTGGCCATCTGTCTGATGGAGCATAAAACGTGATCGATCTCAAAAGGCCACCTGACACCACGCAGTGGAAGTCAAGTTCCGGTATTGGTGGGCAAATTCCAGACTTCGTCGACGATCAACAACAGTCAGCATGGGTGCATGAACTAGGAACCTGCTGCCAAGGCCCGTACGCTACAACATTCGCTGAACGGTCGTTGAGGAGACAGTGTTGGCAACCCCTTTGTTCATCTAGGCGATCAGCTGCTTAGCAGTTGAAATCTATTCACCTGCACCCACCTCCACAGCCATCGATCACCTGTGTCATCTATGACTCGTCGTACACTACAGTTGCCTCGGCGCCTGTTTTGAATAGCGCCATTTTGCGATCCACTGTATACTTTAACCACGGTGCCACACGAACAGTGCACATACTTTGCCTTTTCGGAACTGCTTCCACCCTTGGCCCGAAAGCATGTTTGGACGTCAGAAAAATCGCTCAGTTCAGCATTACGACAACGACTGCACCTTTTTCGCGTCCCGCGGACATGCTTTATATAACCTCCACTGCTAGTGCTGTCACCTGCTGTCTGTGAGTGATAATTGCGCGTTGATGTCGAACATAGGTGGTGGTCACATTAATGTTACAGAACTGTGTATTGCTTGTGCCATACAGGAGACTTACCTCATGTCAGCAACAAAGTTCCTAGAAAACGATATTTTCAGTTTTTAGAACCATGATCTTTCCTTGGATGTTACTTTCCAAGATCTCTTACATAAATAAACTCAATTACAACGGGAGCAATGCGTGGTGTTTTTTGGTTCCATGTCTCCCTATCTCCAAAAGTCACTTTACGGACACACAATGACGAGCATGTGGACTAAAAATTCATTCTCAAAGCAATATACAGTATACTCGTCGTTCGCTGTAAGGATAGTGGAAGAAATAAAACTGATGACTCAAAATGAATATTTTCTGAGTGTCGACTCAGTTCATAAATGGTACAAATGGCTCTAAGCACTATGGGACGTACCATCTGAGATCATCAGTGCGCTAGACTTAGAACTACTTAAACCTAACTAATCTAAGGACATCACACACATCCATGCTGGAGGCAGGATTCGAACCTGCAGCGCGGTTCCGGACTGAAGCGCCTAGAACCGCTCGGCCACAGCGGCCGGCACTCAGTTCATATTTATGACTGATACTGATAATGAATCTATAGATAAAGGTATATGATATAATCGTTGATGAACAGTTTTAAGTAAATACAAAGCTGCAGTAACACCCGTGATAATAATACGTTGATATGTAATACAGGAACCAATGAAATAAAAAATATTACACCATAAAAATTATGATGCCTTCCCAAATAGATCTCCACGTATATGCCTAGAGTAACAAAAATTTTCATTGACAGTGGAAGCCTTATAATTTGATGACACAATGCTGCTTACAGTTCTGGTCTCTCATCCTTACATTAAGTAACGAGAATCCCACGTCTTTCCACCAGCTCTTTGACACCCAGTGCGTATTATTTTTCATGGGGCACTCAGTAAGTATTATTTTTCGTAGACACCAATCAGCAAATGTACTTAAATAAAGAAAGACTTATCGCCTTCGGTCAATGAAAGTAGTATAATTATTATAGGACTGAATTATGTCTGTACTGACAAAAAATCATGTGCATTAATTGGAGTTACAAAGAAAACTGCATCACAAAATGGAGGCATTTTTGTAAATAATGATTTGAATGCGGCCTTTGGATATTCAGTGTACACTAGGACTTTGCAGGATCGTCTCTGAGGATCTTCCCTCCATGCTGCTAACGGAAGACACATCGCGCTAGACCACTACACGTTGCTGTTACTGTGAAAAAGAGTTAGCCGCACTTGACGCAGCCACTTTCTGTACTACAGAAGGGCTAGTGCCCACATACATGGTGTAAATATCATAACAATTGACAAAATTTTCGGGAAACATAACACAGAAAGGGTTCATGTGGCATATAAAACTTATAGAAAGCTACACGGGAAAAACAATGGTGCCATTCATTTGTAAATAACTTAATTCATTCTCGAGCTACGACTGATGTCACTCCTTATGAGTGACATGAAAGCTGATGGCTAAAACACAAGCCGAATGCACTGAGATTCTGATATCAGAAGAGATGATCGCCATTCTGTTGATATCTATGTTAACGGAGTGGTAAACAAAATCACAGGTACTTCTCAAACGTCAATCCTCACTGGATGGATCCATCTCGTATAGTTGTCACCTCAAAAGTCATGGTTTAGTGTGAAATGCGGGATTCTCGTATTATTAGGCAGCCCTTCATTCATGGTACACTAAAGACAGTATGTTACCAGCAATCGTTTGACGCAAATATGCTGCCGTCGCTGTTGTCAGAGGGCAAGATATTTCTAACTTAATTCCTGTACAATGACACCTCACCTCGTTACAAGTCAGCTGTTCGGGCAAGGATTGATATCCAGTAACATTGGAGATGAGTAAGTCACACAGGTCGCTACGTTTTCCGCTAAGTTTCCCCGATTTGATGCCGTTTGATTTCTATCTGTGGGAACAAGCGAAGGCAGATTTGTATTGGGGTGAAGATCAGAAATCTTGTAAACCTCAGAAAGCGAATTATACATGCTTGAGCTGGCATTCAGATTCATGTGTCGGTTGAACTAAATGAGGAATGGGTAAAGCTATTAACAACAACCACACAACTTCTTGGACACAACGTTGTGCGCGTCCTGCATCCTTTATGCATCGTCAGAACAGTTTATCTTGTTCAATATCAAAGATGCTACGTAATTCGAGAATGAATAGAATTTTGCTCAAGTGAAAGACACCATTCATTTCTGTTTGATTTGCCGCACGACTCCATCTGAAACTTATGAGTGGCATCTAGTATAGCTACTTGCCCGCCCGGCTAGCCGCGCGGTCTAACGCGCTGCTTCCCGAGCGGGAAGGTGTGCCGGTCCCTGGCACGAATACGCCCGGCGGATTAATGTCGAGATCCGGTGTGCCGGCCAGCCTGTCGATAGTTTTAAAGGCGGTTTTCCATCTACCTTGGCGAATGCGGGATGGTTCCCCTTCAGTTACAATGTGTCAGCGATTGATATGCAAACACCGTTTCCACGTACGCGTCCACCATAATTATTCTACCACGCAAATATTTGGGGTTACGCTCGTCTGGTATGAGATGTTCCCGGAGGGGTCCACTGGTGGCCGAACCGCACATTAACCTTGTTTTTGGTGTGGGTCGGCGATGGCGTGGGTGGACTGCTGTGGCCTGGGTTGTCAACCACTGAGGGCTACGGCGGGAGGAACCCTCTCCGGCGTTTCTAGGTCCCCTGTTTTATACAAGACAATACAATACAATGGCTACTTAAAAAGTGGTCGCCATGTGGATAATATAACATCATAGGTTTTCATTTCTCTCTTATCATACCACTTGACTTTATATTTCTTTTTATCTACCTGTTTTTGTATCAGAAGCCTGTGAACCACCTTGTAGAAGCACTGATTAACCAACAGTGAAGCGAGCACAGTTATAGTCCAGCACCAACACACAATGTGAGCAGTAACAATATTAATTCTGTGCTGTATATGGTAATAACAATGTGATTAGTCGTCAATTAAACTTTCTACATATAATTGTGGATAAATGTAAGGTAACGGAAAATGCTCAGTATAATTTGAACTGAAAAATGGATAGCAAGATATGAATGATAGACGGCCTTTGTGGCCGAGCGGTTCTAGGCGCTTCAGTCCGGAACCGCGCTGCTGGTCCGATCGCAGGTTCTAATCCTGCCTCGGGCATGGATGTGTGTGATGTTCTTAGGTTAGTTAGGTTTAAGTAGTTCTAAGTCAAGGGGACTGATGACCTCAGATGTTAAGTCCCATAGTGCTTAGAGCCATTTGAACCATTTTTATGAATGATAATTCTAACGTTTCAAGTAGACATGCCCGCCTGGATAGCCGAGCGCATTAGAGCGTCGTTTGCGAGATTGGGAGAGACGAATATGATCCGTATCGAATCCGTGTCGTGAGATGTCGCGTTTGAGTGGATTCCTACGTCCAGCTAGGTGAATATCGCACTGGTATCTACGTGCCACGTCAGATACGATGTTACGAAAAAATTTAGAAAAGGTTCTCACGCTTGAACATAAACTCCTTCCCGTGGGAAGGAAAGTCATCCGGCCACCAACTGTCACTAACATTGCCGAAATTCGTGTAAGAAACGCCGACCGGCCGGCCGGTGTGGCCGTGCGGTTCTAGGCGCTTCAGTCTGGAACCGCGTGACCGCTACGGTCGCTGGTTCGAATCCTGCCTCGAGCATGGATGTGTGTGTTGTCTTTAGGTTAGTTAGGTTTACTTAGTTCTAAGTTCTAGGCGACTGATGACCTCAGAAGTTAAGTCGCATAGTGCTCAGAGCCATTTTGAAACGCCGACCCCTTTGTGGAACGGGAAAAGCATCATTAGTGATTTATGTAGATTAAATGAAATAGAATGTATAAATCTGTGCTAACCTTTTTACAATGTCTCAAAAATAATTTTCTGTGATGTAGTAAGTGTTCGCAAGAATCTCTTATACGCTGTTGGAATTGAGACATCTGAAAGTGAGTAGAAGAGCCGGACAGGGGAGAAACAAGGAGGAAGCGACAGGTGGGAGCGGGGGCGGAGGGCAGTGGGGGTGCAGTGGGCTGTGGAGGGGGTCGCGGCGGGCGAGTAATGAATGGCATGTGAGGCCACTCGCGGCCGCCAACTTTGCTCCTCAACTGCGCCCAATATGACGGCGCCTCGAGTGCTACAACCGGGCTATTTTTATATACTGGCTTATTTGTTGACAAACGACTCGAAAACTTTGCGATGAGCCTATATTAGTTTCTTCATATTGTGCCCCTCGTTGCCAGCCGAGTGCGGCTAGCGCGGTACCTGCCGCAGCTCAGCTTTGTGTTCCACGATATTTGTTTCGTTCGCCGCGACTGAATACGCCGGTCTCGGAGTGCGATCAGCAGAACAACCTATCAGCACGAACTAAACTAGCATCAATGACTTTTTACCGAAAGATCAAGTGTTTCACGTCGAGAATTTCTAAATGTATATCTTGCAGAAATCTAAAAATTTGATTCTGCTGTGAGCCTGAACTCTTCTTTTCCCGAACACCAGATGCATATCACGCTTTTAGTCGAAACAGTACCTTTACGTTAGAGCATACACCTAATTATCGTTGCGCCCCGTGACGTCTCGTCTATAACTGACAGTTGTCCTTTTCATTCATGATATTCCTATTTTTGCATGTTTGATAAATATACCTTTTTCCTATGGGGCACCGCAGTCACAGATTTTTGAATGAAAGCGTCATTCAACATTAGGCTCTATAATCATTAGTGCTTCTTCTTGGACAATTAACTATTTTCATCTTAAAATGCCGTTTTCATGTGTTTTATGGTATGAAAAGCGTACTGCTCCACCGCCACTAAGGGTCACTACAGTTCGAAAGTGACATAATGCCAAGTAATTATCTAGAAAACATGCCATAAACATCAACGTGGCAGCGAATTTACACCGTGTGCTGCCGTGCTATCATTCATGACGATTTAGAAATTGTACTGTTCTTTACAGTTTGACATCTATATAGCGCAGTTTAGGCGAGAAAATGCTGTGCTAAGAAACACCATTGACCAAAAAATAAATTAGAGAAGATACTAACATCTTAGCTATGCACGTATAAGAGGCAGACAAAAGAAAACGAGTCAGATGGAAAAAGTAAGTTAACCGTTTACTATTTCAGAAATAGTCGTCGTAACTGTTAATCAGCGCGGTACCTGCCGCAGCTCAGCTTTGTGTTCCACGATATTTGTTTCGTTCGCCGCGACTGAATACGCCGGTCTCGGAGTGCGATCTCTCTGTGAGAGAATATGGTAAATGCCTTCGTGAAAAAATAATGTACTGGTTGCCTAACGAACCACGATTTTACCCAGGCGTGTACCACTTCATCCAAAGCAAATTGACGGCTACGAGTTTTTTTGTAAAAATATGGAAGTCACAAGGGGCAAGGGCTGGACTGGATGGAAGACGTGTAAGAACTTATCAGTTAAATGTCTGCAGCGTAGTTGAAACAACCTTGGTAACATTGGGCGAGACCTTTGTATGAGTAGAGGATACCAGATAGGATATTTTAAATGGCATTTTTTATTCGAGCCAAACAGACTCAGTTTTCAGCGTTTATTTTCGGGATGGTGCTATAGGAATTAGGTAGCAAGTAAAACATCAGAAGGAGAACTAACATTCTACATGAATCTAACATCCAATACCCAGCCGGCCGGAGTGGCCGAGCGGTTCCAGGCGCTACAGTCTGGAACCGCAAGACCGCTACGGTCGCAAGTTCGAATCCTACCTCGGGCATGGATGTGTGTGATGTCCTTAGTCTACTTAGGTTTAAGTAGTTCTAAGTTCTAGGGGACTGATGACCTCAGCAGTTAAGTCCCATAGTGCTCAGAACAATTTGAACCATCCAATACCCAGACAGTGAATACACGATACAAGAAACAAAAATTCAGATAACAAGACAGTCAGGTGGAGAGACAAACCATTAATTCTATATCAGCGGAGTGAGAAGAAATTATACTACTAGTAATAGCAGAGAGGCGCACCTGCTGTACAACAGTCTGCTGAGACTCTTAATCACGCGACATTATTTCAGACCATGGCATCACCATCGGACTCCCTCGTGGTATAATCTGCCTGAGTTGTCAGATAAATCAAACGCGCTGAAATTAATCAATTAACGTCATAATTTAGATTATAATAGCAAATGTAGTCCTTCCTGTGGCATTAGAGAAGACAAAGAGACGCTAGGGAAATATTCATTCAAGTTAAGTGGTCTCTAGCTGGTTCTACATCCCATGTAGTATATCCTACAAAGACAGTAACTTGAACCAGAACAATCAATCCAACAGTATAGATGGTGAACATTAATAAAATCGACAAACTACGGGGACGAATTCCTAACTGGAAATGGAGGAAAGAAAGTCCTATGAACACGTTCCCAGAAATGCATTTTTACTACGGTACTGACAAATGACAGTTGCTCTAATCACATGGCGTATGTTCCTTGTGTGCTGCTGGCTATAAGATTGACGCAGCGTACTGTAAGCAGCAAATGGTCCGGTATTTACATCTGGAACACGCCGAGGTGGTGTTTGTGTACGGACAAGCAGATGGAAACGGTCAAGAGGCAGCACGGCTTTAACAAAACAAGTACCCTCACAGGCACAAAATACATCACAAAACATTTTAAGCTCTTTTTGGTCGTCTATGTGAACACCGGTCCTTTCAGGAGAACGAACGTGCAGGGAGGAGGCTGACTCTTTGTGGAGAGTTCCCAGAAGAAACTCTACGTTCATTCATTGTCACCGAGAGGGAGAATTCTTTTCCATAGAAAAAAATAGAAATCTGTATTCATGCACCACATAGTCGATACCACTCATTCAGGGATAATGTTTCTTGACACCGCTAAATCGTGGGTTTTCAGTCACCATCACCAGGAAAAATTCATATCCACACAGACATATTCAGTAACATTTGTATAAACTGTAGGTACGGTTATAAAACATTATTTTCGCGTTGAGTGACAGCTGCTGCAGCGATGATGGCACCTTGTCTGTAAGAAGAACAAGTTAATAAGTATATTATAAATATTAGTGACGCCTTTCTTTTCTTCACCATCGGTACTAATAATTACATGATGACTGTCTAGCCGCTATACACGTACTGTTTCAGAGTTCTCATATGATTAGTTGAACACTTTAATGATAGCTATAAATCTGTAGGTTTTAGATTAATGAATAATGTTATTGTCTCTGACACTAAGTGTAGTGTTCATTGTTATCTTAGCATCGACTGAATGCTCGACTGATTAATCGCTTATATTGTATAAGAATACATGTTGTTTCAAGTTTTCTTGGGCATTCTATGTGGCTTCTGCTCTTTGTAAAATGTAAAGTAGAAATCTATGCTTGCACACTGCGTGCGGCGTGATGTGTGTTCATGGTATGTACAGGGCTATTACAAATGATTGAAGCGATTTCATAAATTCACTGTAGCTCCATTCATTGACATATGGTCACGACACACTACAGATACGTAGAAAAACTCATAAAGTTTTGTTCGGCTGAAGCCGCACTTCAGGTTTCTGCCGCCAGAGCGCTCGAGAGCACAGTGAGACAAAATGGCGACAGGAGCCGAGAAAGCGTATGTCGTGCTTGAAATGCACTCACATCAGTCAGTCATAACAGTGCAACGACACTTCAGGACGAAGTTCAACAAAGATCCACCAACTGCTAATTCCATTCGGCGATGATATGCGCAGTTTAAAGCTTCTGGATGCCTCTGTAAGGGGAAATCAACGGGTCGACCTGCAGTGAGCGAAGAAACGGTTGAACGCGTGCGGGCAAGTTTCACGCGTAGCCGCGGAAGTCGACGAATAAAGCAAGCAGGGAGCTAAACGTACCACAGCCGACGGTTTGGAAAGTCTTACGGAAAAGGCTAAAGCAGAAGCATTTATTAAACAGGAGATTGGAAAACCGATGGATCGGTCGTGGTGGAGATCATGATCAACAATTCATGTCATCGCCTCCACGCTCTCCCGACTTAAACCCCATGAGATTTCTTTCTGTGGGGTTATGTGACAGATTCAGTGTTTAAACCTCCTCTACCAAGAAACGTGCCAGAACTGCGAGCTCGCATCAACGATGCTTTCGAACTCATTGATGGGGACATGCTGCGCCGAGTGTGGGAGGAACTTGATTATCGGCTTGATGTCTGCCGAATCACTAAAGGGGCACATATCGAACATTTGTGAATGCCTAAAGAAACTTTTTGAGTTTTTGTATGTGTGTGCAAAGCATTGTGAAAATATCTCAAATAATAAAGTTATTGTAGAGCTGTGAAATCGCTTCAATCATTTGTAATAACCCTGTATATTGTAATCGCGACTGATTTACAGCACAACTGCGGCTTACGTGGCGTAATTGCCGTGTAATTTAGGGGTCTTTTGTGATGTATACGTGGCATATGTATGAACTTGTGGTGTCCTGTTGGAGTAAACTGCAAAACAAATCCATGCCTGGAGAGTACAGACTTTGTAGATACTTTGACTAGAGGAGTGCGTGCTCGCATCTCAAAAATGGACTGATCAGAGCACAAATGCAACATTCTCAATACTCACGTGATGACTTTCATCACGAACGCACATCAAGCTTCTTCCTTCTTCGTATCTTAACATATGTAGATCGACCACATCAACAAAAATTGTGTGTCTGTTCTATCGATTTACGTCACGAAGTTCAAATATATGGCGCTGTCTCTCTCTCTCTCTCTCTCTCTCTCTCTCTCTCTGTGTGTGTGTGTGTGTGTGTGTGTGTGTGCGTGTGCGTGTGTGTGTGTGTGTCGGGGGGGGGGGGCTCATCTGCCGTTATTTATTGATACGGTTGAAGATAAAAACAATTGATTTACAACCAACAATTACAGTAATAGCCAGCCTTTGTCATACTATATTCCTCCTGACGGCTAGACGATAAAAAAAAAAAAAGATTTAGATGTGTGCTGCTATGGACACTTCCCTGTCGCCCATTGCACTGTGGCTGTTGCTGCTGTTGTGATGCTTCAGGCAGGAGTATCTGTGTCTCTTCGGCTTTAAAAGTGATAACCAGGCCCTAAATATAACAACATACACGTAATAATAATAAGAACCATAGAAATAACGTTTAGAGATGAACGAAATATTTACTAAACAGGTATTTCCAACGCAACTCACAGCCGCTTCTTACGTCATGGGAGAATCAAAAGGTACTTTAAATGTCATATATAATTCTAAAAATTGCAACGTACTGCGTTGGCGCACCAAATTGTGTGAAGCATCATCTTTCCATTGTGTTGCACTGCCATTACTTGTTGAACAATGCTCCTCTTCTCAGCAGTAAGAGGCTCCTGTATTATCATGATTTCCATTTTTTATGTAAGAAGCTGCGGGCACATCCCTCTGATAAATGCTTACAACGAATAGACTTGTTAAAGTCTTGTTTTATTAATGCAAGCGTCTCATCAATTGAACAAGTGAGACCTAGACCGAGGTACAGAAAGCGTACAAATAACGACACACACACAGCTAGAAATTAAAATTGTGCATGGGTAAAGGGGGGGGGGGGGAGAGGAAGCTGGCACGCCATTGGTGCAGTGAGGCCACACAGCGTTTCGCAAAACATGTAACGTCAAATGTCACAGGTTAATGGGCTGGAAGGGAGGGATAGGGGGGCATTGTGGGAATGCTGATGCTGATGTCGTCGAAATGCAACAAGTACAATTGCCTGAGCACAGGATGCTGACGCTATCGATTCCGGGAAATCCGATCTTGACGTCATTAATTGCAGGGTAACTGTTGCTGATATCAGCGATTAGGGCCAGAATGCACTGTGATACTTTACTTCCGTTGTGATTTCATCCTGTACACCAGAGAAAAATTGTGATCGCACTGCACTCTAAAGGGATGTGATCATCATTAATCATTTTCTTTTATGCACACGTCTAGCTCCGTAGGACTAAACTGAGAAGCAAATGTCCAAGTTCACGGAACGTGTCAGTAAATGAAATTACAACATAAGAGTAACAACAGATAAAATAAAACGTTTATGAACTCAACAAAAGTCAAGCCATAAGTTTAAGTGAACGCAATCAACAATATAGTATAAGAATCGGCTTAATTTTCAAAGAACTCCTCACCAGAATAGAAGGAGTGACCCATGAGGAAACTCTTCACTTTCGATTTGAAAGCTCGTGGATTACTGCTAAGATTTTTTAATTCTTGTGGTAGCTTATTGAAAACGGATGCAGCAGTATAGTACATTCCTTTCTGCACAAGAGTTAAGAAAGGGCAATCCAAATGCAGATTGGATTTCTGCCTAGCATTAACTGACTGAGAGCTGCTAATTCTTGGAAATAAGCTGACATTGTTAACAAGAAACGACCGTAAAGAATATATCTATTGAGAGGCCAGTGTCAGAATACCCAGACTAGTGAACAGTGGTCAACAAGGGGTTCGCGAACTTACACCACTTATTGCCCGAACTCTCCGTTTCCGAGCCACAAATACCCTTTTAGAATGGGAAGAGTTACCCCAAAATATAATGCTATGCGACATAAGCGAATGAAAATAATCAAAGTAGACTAATTTTCTTGTCGAACGATCACTGACTTTACATACCGTTCGAATTGTGAAAACGGCAGCATTAAGTCTTTGAACAAGATCCTGAACGTGGGCTTTCCACATCAGATCTATCTTAACACCTAGAAATTTGAACTCGTCAGTTTTACTAATCATATGCCCATTCTCTGAAATAGCCCATTCCGTGAATGGGCTGTTGACCCACGTTGCCCTTAGTAGAGAGCTAATCATCTACCGGGTATCGGCAGTGTCAAAGGTTGTCATGAACTGTCGCTTTCGACCGCGAAATGTGTGGCAATCGACGCACCAAGGAAACGGGTGGATTCATTGACGCCCTTTATGCCACACGCTGAGGTCTTTCAGTGCCGTTTCTGAGCGAAGGCGCGTCAGCAATGTTCTCCTCAGAGACCCATATGAAAATCGCGTGATTTCAATTTTGGACATCACGGTTCGGACATCCATCGCTAGGGCGTCAAATGAAGAAAGGAACGAAGGAAGGAAAAAGAGAACGAAGATTAGAGTTTAACGTCCCCTCTACATCGAGGTCATTGGCAACGGAGAACAAACCAGGAATGTTTCAAGGAGGGGAAGGAACAATCCCGGCATGAGTCTGGAGAGATTTGGGGAAAACACTGGTACCTAAAGCTGAACGGCAGGAGAAGGATTTGAACCGTTTTCCTCCCGAATGCGACTCCTCTGTGATAGCCACTGCACCTCCCCTCCCGATACTCAAGAGTATTTGCATCATAATAAAGCAAACTAGTGGACTCTTATGACCCTAATTTCAAACTTGTGCGTGCTAATGGGAGACAGTTACGGGGTTGCGAAGAGATCATTTAATTGTGTTGAGCAGAGTGTTTTAGAATAATGGAAAAACAAACTGAAACCGACCTGGGACATCATGAATTTGGGAACACGCGAGGCAATACTGACCCTTAGACTTATCTTAGAAAATAAGTTAAATAAAGGCAAACCTAAGTTTATAGCTTTTTAGGCTTAGAAAGGGCTTTTGACGGTGTTGACTCAAATGATCTTTATTATATTCTGAAGGTAGCTTGGGTAAAATACGGGGAGCGAAAGATTGTATACTACTTGTACAAAAATGGTTCAAATAGCTCTGAGCACTATGGGACTTAACACTACTTGTACAGAAACCAGACGGGAATTATAAGATCCGAAGGGCATGGAGGGGAAGCACTGGTTGAGAAGAGAGTGAAACAGGGATGTAGCCTATCCCCAGTGTTACTAAATTTGAACATTGAGCAATTTGTGAAAAACCAGAGATAAATTTCGAAAGGTTATTAATGTTTTGGTTTCCCGATGACATCGTAATCTTGTCAGAGATAGCGAAGGACTTGTTAGTGCAGTTCAGTGGAATGGACAGTATCTTGAAAACAGTATAAAAATGAACATTAACAGAAGCAGAACAATAGTAGCAGAATGTATTCGAATTAAAAGTGGCCATGCTGATGGAATTAGGTGAGATAATGGGACGCTAAAGGTAGAACATAAGTTTTGCTATTTGGGCAGTAAAATAACTACTGACGGCAGAAGTAAGGAAGTTAGAAAACATACACAGACAATGTCAAGAAAAGCATTTGTGAAGAAGAGAAGTTTCTTAACGCTGGATTCAAGTAAGTGTGTTGGCAAGTATGTATTGAAGACATTTATCTCGAGTGTGGTCTTGTACGGGAATGAAACGTGGACAGTAAGCAACGCAGGCAAGAAGGGAATAGAATCCTTTCAAATGTGGTGCTACAGAAGAATGCTGAAGATTAGATGGGTAGTTCGCGGAACTAATGGGGAAGTACGGAACAGGACTGAGGAGAAAAGAAATCTGTGGCATTACACGACTGAAAGAAGAGATGAGTTCTTGGGATAGAATCTGAGTTTATCATTGAAGGGAAGTGTGGGGGTGGGTGAGGGGGTGGCCAAATTGCAG
Source organism: Schistocerca serialis cubense (assembly GCF_023864345.2). Taxonomy (NCBI): domain Eukaryota; kingdom Metazoa; phylum Arthropoda; class Insecta; order Orthoptera; family Acrididae; genus Schistocerca; species Schistocerca serialis. Next base: position 594,334,960 of record NC_064640.1, on the reverse strand, counting down.
AGGGAGAATAAGAGACGGGTCCAATAATCAGGTTGATATGGATGTGGATTACAGTAGCTATTCAGAGATGGAGAGGCTGTCAGGTTTGCTGACGTAGCCATTTCTGTATGAATAGTAACTGTTGCTACAGCTACCCCGGGATTATTGATGCAAATCCGTGCCATAACATCATTAAGTCTGATCTCTTAATCACCTACATATTTACCATACATTCTACAACGGCACGTTTCTATATTACTTACCCAATGCCTTTTCTGAGAAACATTTAGAACGTTTTCAATAGTAATTCTGTCTCTTCATTCAGTTATGAAACTATATTCAGGTCAAACGCGCAGTATAAGTTGCGAGTGCCAATAACAAAGTGAAAAATATGTACCTGAAGGAACTGAAGTAAGACAAATCCAGCGTCACTTAATAAAACATCACGCAACATACAACAAAAAACACTAAATATGAAAAACAGCATCTAACATACATGAAACTTATGGGTGACGTTAGCGCCACACAATCTCGTTTGCCGCTCCTGTAGCTGGCAAGTAATCCCGCAGCGTGCCCCAGTGTTTTATTCCAGTGGTGAGTAAAATTTAGTATGCGCGCGCAAAGCGAATGAAATCAGATGTGTGGAAAGCTTCCAAATCCAACATTATGACCTCACGCTGCATGCAGCAGCAAAAGTATTCCACAGCGGTTATTCATTCATTAAGCCTTAGCAAAGTATGATAAACTGGGAATTATGGAATGTAACCGGGACGACACCAATCATCCCTGTCTGCACAGGTTTCATAAGTGAGATACTTGTCTGCTTTTATCTTTTTGGAGCGATTGATACCACACTTCGTAGGCTCTTCTTTTACTAACAGTTGTATATTTTATGCTACTGCGGAAAAGCAATACACAACAGACTCATGATAATTTCGATTGAGGAACACATAAACTTGTATATGTAACAGAAGTCAGAATGAGTGTTGTAAGACAACAGAGGGTCGCGGCTAACATGTGCGCGTCTGGTAGAGGACGCGATCGCCAGGCAAGCGTATTCGCGACGTATTAGCATCTCACTGTCGTATTGCAGTGGACGACCCTACTATTCGCAGGATATACCCACTGAAAGAAACATCGCCACTGTCTGAAAGGCAGCCGGTAAACGGAAAGGCTTGGTTGGATGCTTTAGGGACTAAACTACTGGGTTATCAGTCGCTCTTTTCGAGGTCACACGGTTCTCGGATGGAAACCATGTGCGAAATAAATCCTATCACTTAAAACCGGTGAAAGGAACCAATTGCGTAGAGCGTGTTGTGTCACTGCCAGACACCACACTTGCTAGGTGGTAGCCCTTAAATCGGCCGCGGTCCGTTAGTATACTATCAGTGATTGCAGACCGAGTGCCGCCACACGGCAGGTCTAGTCTAGAGAGACTCCCTCGCACTCGCCCCAGTTGTACAGCCGACTTTGCTAGCGATGGTTCACTATCTACCTACGCTCTCATTTGTAGAGACGATAGTTTAGCATAGCCTTCAGCTACGTCATTTGCTACGACCTAGCAAGGCGCCATATTCAGTAATTAGAATGAATTCTGAATAGACAATATTGTGAATCATGTACCGTCAAGAGTGACGTTCATCATTAATGGATTAAAGTTAAGTATCAAACTAATTACGTCCTCTTTCTGAATTCTAATTCCTTGTCGTGTTCCAGACCTCACGTCAGTATAATTCTTCCCTCCTCACGCCAGCCTGCGTGCATTTCGGCCTCCTCTAGTAACACGGTGTTGGCTCTTCTGCCAACACAACAGAACGAACTGTGTGACCACACAGAAGGCGAAAACGAAAGAAGCAAGCCAAAAGTGAGGAAAGGTTTCTGCAAGTAATATTTCATTTACGTCTACATCTACATGTTTGTTCCGCAAGGCTCCTTGTGGTATGTTGGGGAGGATCTTTTTGCACCAGTGGAACTTCCCCCTTTTTCTGTTCCAGTCGCGTATGCTTCACGAGAAGAACGGTTTGCTGATAGGCCTCCGTGTGGGCTCGAATCTCCCTTATTTTATCCTCATGGCCTTTTCGCGCGATGTACGTAAGAGGATGCAATATACTGCTTGACTCTTCTAGGAGTGTAAGCTCTCGGGACTTTAACAGTGAACCAAGCTTTGGCAGCGTCTGCCACTGGAGTTGGCTGACTATCTCCGTGACCCTTTCGTGTTTACTAAATGTACGTACAACTAAAAGTGCTAGCTTTCTTTGGATATCCTCTATTCCCTTTGTCAGTCCTATCTGGTACGAATACCATAGTGACGAGTAATATTCAAGTATTGCTCGGACGAGTGTTTCGTAAGCTGCTTCATTTGCTGATGGACTACATTTCCTTAGGATTTTTCCAGTGAATCTCAATCTTGCGATACGTATACTCCTGGATATTTTATGGAAGTAACTGATTCCAGTGATTGTTCTGTAATTTTGTAATCATAAAATAAATTGCCTTTCTCTTAATTTATTCGCCTTTAGTTACATCTGCTTAAGTAGAGGGTCAACTGCCACTCCCTGCACCACGTGTCGATGCTCTGCAGGCCTTCCTGCATTTCACTACAATTTTCTAGCGTTGCTAGCTGTATACAACAGCATCATCTGCGAAAAGCTTCATGGAACTTCCGACGGTATCTACTGAGTAATTTATTTGTATATATACTGTGAAAAGCAATGGTCCTCTAACACTACCCTGGGGCACTCCCGAAGTTGCTGTTACGTCTGAAGACTTCTGTTCGTTCAGAATAACATGCTGTGTTATGTTTGCTAGAATCTCTTCTCTCCGGTCAGACAGTTCGTCTGGTATTCCATACGCTTGCGTTTTGTTCATTAGACGAGATTGCGAAACTGTATGGAATGACTGCTGCAAGGCAGTATGTGGCGTTAGGCGATAACTCAGAACGCGCAAATTATTACCCGGCCGCCTTCTCATAAGGGGAATCAGTACTAACAAAGCTACCTTATAGCCAAAGGCACCACAGTAAAGAGATACGGAATTGACCTTTATTTTGTGTGGCGGTCAACTGTGCTGTCATCAGCGCCCATACAAAATCCCAATTTTTACAAAGGCCAATTTCTTGTACACCGTCCAATCTAGCCACTGTCACAACTGATGATGATGAAATGATAAAGACAACACAAACATCTTGTCCCCGGGCAGAGAAAATCCTCAACCCTGCCGGGAATCGAACCCGGGACCCCGTGATCTATAGGCCACTAGCTACGGACGAGATACGGAGTGATGATTGACGTCTAAAGACCTAATCCGTAAGTGCAAGAGTACCTTAGCTAGGAGTGAGATCAAATATAGAAGAATCTTTTATTTTCAAAAATTAATTTAGCTCTTATAAACATTATGTATAGTGTCAGCATCCAATAACAAATAATATCCGTATAATTATAATTAATTTTATTTATTTAATCGAGAGCCAATCCAATGGGTGGATGATTTGGAACTTAGTAGGACAGTAACTGGACAATATATCGGGTGAGTTTCCGTCCCCCAGACACCAACATAGCCCACATGCCTTCAATATCGTTCAGGCACTCTACTAAGTGATTTTAGGCAGATTGTATGTGGAAAGAGAAAGACGAATATGGCCGCATAAACAAGACGATTAGTAAAGAAACTCTCTTTCGAAAATTCTTAAACACTACAACACAGTGACTTTAAGGAACGCGCGTTGAGTCGAACAAAAATGACAATTTAATTCAGACAGCTATTACACTGAGAACACTGTGATTTATGATGGTCCCTTGGACGTTACAAACAGCGCCACATTGTAATGAATAATTACAGTTAAGACATTCTATTAAAATTAACCTCTGTCTAACGGCATTTTCTCCACACAAGGGATAACAAGTGTGACGAACATGTGAGTCATTGGGAATGTCAAGAGTAATAATTGCGGCATTCAGTGTCCTAAGTAGTTGCAGTTTCATGACAAATGCAGATTGCAACCCTTATATTCTGTGCGGCGGGTTCCAGAATTTAACACTTTCCACCAAAAAGATGGTTCAAATGGTTCAAACGGCTCTGAGCACTATGGGACTTAACATCTCAGGTCATCAGTCCCCTAGAACTTAGAACTACTTAAACCTAACTAACCTACGGACATCACACACACCCATGCCCGGGGCAGGATTCGAACCTGCGACCGTAGCAGTCGTGCGGTTCCGGTCTGAAGCGCCTAGAACCACTTGGCCACCACGGCCGGCACCAAAAAGATACGCCAGCTGCAACAAGCACGGTGAATTTCTGAACAAACATCTGTAACCACTTTCCCTTGTGCGACTAGAGGCAACTTTCTTACCTCTTATCTTGTAAAGATGACTCGTAACCCTCATATCGATAATCTTCTTCTCCGCCGGCCATAGACGCTTTAGTGCGTGCAATAGACAGTCCATAACGAAGTGGTAAATGGGAAAACCTCAGTGATACTAGAAAAAGAAATTACGATGCCACTTGATTTCCTTTTCTTCATAGTATCAACAAATTAAGACAGTTCCGAAAGCTGGTCTCAGGACAAACATTCCAGAGCTGAGTAAAATGTCACAACAAAATGCTGCCTACGATCTTAGAACTTACATGATATTTCACATATATATGTTTTGCAAGGCAAGTTCTAACAATTAGATCCATCTATACGTGAAATCGCACTTCAGACTTAAACCACCAGTTGTCTCACCGCAAACCGATCATAGACTAGTTAGATTATCAAAACATCTCATATGTACGTCATATAGGGCACGTTATTAACAAATTACTCCATCTTTACGCGAAAACACATTTTATACACGGATTCATGCATTACCTTCCTGGAAAACGATCTTTGACTAGTAGTGGGCTATCTTAACAGTTTTGTACCTACCCACGCAGAGTACGCTTGTGATTGGCTCTCCTTGTCCACCCACGACTATCAATAGTAACTAACTATTGTAATTAGATAGTACGGGTGAATTGAGGGTTATTTAAACTGGTATTAACAAGTTATCACTCCAAGTAAAAACGTCATCAGCACGTTTCGAGATGTATATTAATACTCAGACGGTAAATACAATTAATGAAGGATATGCACAAAGCCTCCCAGGTGAATCCTCGTTCTCTGTATAGATTCCTTCACAATACGGCTTCTACTCACCCCACTGTTCTCATGCTCAGAGACCATCCATCGCGTCACGTCATGGCTACCCATCTTGCTGTCTTACGGCAACGTGGATCTTTCAGTAGTGAACGTTAAAGTGTAACAACAAAATGTAATAAAATGTAGGCATGGATGTGATATAGCCGCTATACATTCAGCCGCCACCACCACCACAATAACAGACTTTCTGGTGTTTATAAGATATAAAAAATTTAAAAAAGAAGCTAAGCTCCAACCTTACTGAAGCCGTATAAATTTAAAAAAGAAGCTAAGCTCCAACCTTACTGAAGCCGTATCTGCCCTGTTACTTGCTGTTTTCGTACTATTTTGCTATTTCAAAAGTGCTTTAAATTTTAAGGCGCTCTTCCTATTATCGAATTATAATGACATACACACGTAACTATCCGTATGAAGAATCTAGCTGTCCTAAAACAGTTTTACACTCGATTAGGAATTCTTCTTATCTTTCCTTTTTTAAATACGTCTAAGTAATGAATTTCCTTCTCAGCACCCACGACACATCTATTTATGTCCATTTACCTGTTTCGTTTCTACTCTCCCAGTAATCCGTTGATCTACACGTTGCTTGTAGCACTCAGGTGTTGCTAGTATCCTTTCCACATTCCTTCTGAGCACGTTGATACTTGCAACATTAAATAATACAAAATTTTGTCACATACAGTATCACAATTTTTCTGAAAGAAAAACAAAAATTTGTCTGTCACATAAATGGTTGATAGCCTCAACATAATAACTTCAGTGTTAAACGACTTTGCCGAAACAGCTGGTGGCTGGCAGTTATCACCCCGCACAACATCACCCATGCCGCCAAAACTGCTATTATGCACTCAGTTGATTCAACAGTCGATATGCTGTGCATCCCTTCTACGATATCTTCCTCAGTTGAAACATGTTATACATACGTAATAATTGTGGCCATTGCCACACCATATTAGCAGTATACTCAAAATTAATCTAACTCTTGCATTATATTACAATTAACACCTTTAATTTAAGTATTTCTGTTTATTAACTACAGTTGCCAACACGACCACGGTATGACCAGAAGACGTCGTTTGGAACGGCTATGCTCTTGTGCCTCAAACCAGCAAGCATTGTCTCACTGAATAACACAAATTTCAGAAAATATTTTCTGTTACTTTGTCGAAGTATCGTCGATACTTGATTTTTATCTTAGCCTTTTATCTGACATACCTGGTCCACATCTACATTTACATCATACTCAGCAAGCCACCAAATGGTGTGTGGCGGAGGGTACTTTCGGTACCACTATCTGATCGCTCCAACCCTGTTCCACTATCGAGTAGTGCGTGGGATGAATGATTGTCTGTAAGCCTCGGTATTGGCTCTAATTTCTTGAACTTTCTCCTCGTGGTCAATACGCGAGATGTATGTGGGGGGAAGTACTATGTTGTCTGACTCCTCCTGAAAAGTGCTTTTCCGAAATTTCAATAGTAGATCTGTCCGTGATGCACAACGTCTTTCTTGTAGCGTCTGCCAATGGAGTTTTTTTTAGCAGATCCGTAACGCTCTCTCCCCAACTAAACGATCCCGTGACGCGCCTCTCATTGGACCTTCTATATCTCCTCTATCAGTCCTATCTGATATGGATCCAAGACAGATGAACAATACTCAAGAATCGGGCGAAGAAGCGCCTTATATGCCACCTCTTTCGTTGATGATTTACATATTCTTAAGATTCTTCCAATGAATCTGAATTTTGTGTCTGCTTTTCCCACTATCTCTTTAATATGGTCATTCCACTTAAGGTCGCGCTGGATAGTTACGCCTAGATATATTACGCCAGCCGCTGTCTCCAGCAGTTTGTCATCAACAGTGTAGCTGTACAGTAGTGGATTTCAATTTCTATGTCTGCTCAATGTGTTACATTTATTGACTTTCATTGTCAACTGACAGAGTCTGCACCATTCATCAATTCTCAGCACATCGTTCTGCAAATTCTTACTATCTTCTGGCGTCGCTACTTTGTTATGAACAACTGCATCATCTGAGAATAGCCTTAAAGAGCATCCGACGCTTTCTACTACATCATATATATATATATATATATATATATATATATATATATATATATATATATATATATACTGTGAACAGCAACGGTCCTATCACACTTCCCTGTGGTACTCCGAATATTATCTTTACCTCCGTCGATTTAGTTCCGTTAAGAGCGATGTGTTCAGTTCTACCTGCAAGAAAGTCTTGAATCCATTCGCAGATCTGCTCCAATACTCCGTATGCACGTATTTTTTTTTCTTCATTAAACGGCAATGTGGGACGCTGTCAAATGCCTTACTGAAGTCAAGGAACACGGCATCAGCCAGAGCGTCGTTTTCCACTGCGCTGCGGATCTCATGGAGGAACAGAGCACCGGCCGCTGTGGCCGAGCGGTTCTAGGCGCTTCAGTCCGGAACTGCGCTGCTACTACGTCACCCCCTATAAACAACGGCATGATCAGTAAAATTACTAATCAAATTCTACAAGCTCTGTCTGAAGCGCTCTACAACTACACATCCTGACCGAGGTGGTCTATAAAACCATCCGATCACCATTTTTGACAGTTCTTTGATACTCAGTTTCGCCCAGATTATTTCACATTCGGAATCCGTGATTACCTCGCTAGATTGTATCGAATTTTTTACAGCAATAGACACGCCGCCACCACTGGCGACTAACCTATCCTTACAATTAACATTCCAGTCTGAACTTTATCACATTATTAGTACTTGTCTCCAACTAAGCAAAGCAGCAATTTACATTACAAATTTTAAATTCCTTCTGTTGGTTTACGACATCTTAACTAATATTATCTTCCTGACAAGTCGGTTTACTTACATACTCCCCGTCCATGTTATCAGCATTTACCATTATGCTGTTATCACTCCTATTTACCCAGTAATTAATTTCATACATTATTACTTCAGCATCGCTGATACTCTTTTTATCTTTTTCAACACATTTTCCAACATATTTAAGCTCTGTACCTCTTTTAAGCATCTTTACTCCCTTATTTTCATTACTACGTTTACATATGGCTTTACTACATAATTCTGAACATCACGCTTCGCAATTTATCGTTCGATTCATGTACTTTAGATTCATTACCCATAACGTTTGCTGAAGCTTCCTGTTCGGTAATTCATTCACGATTTTCAGTACCTATGTTCCTAGCAGTTAAACGAATTTCCAGTTCACCGATTCTCAGTGCATTTCGGCCATTTTAGTTTTAATGTCTCTTATTAACTAATCATAAGCTTTGTTCAGCCGATCAATTTACTCATTAGATCTATCAGTCCTATTATTATTTTGCCTTAACACCTTATTGGCATTTAAAGTTTCTTGCCGCACTCTCATTATTAGCTTTATCAGTTCTCGTGTTCAATTCCTTACGAAATTCTTTTGACAAATCAATTCTTTTGTCGATTTTCATTCGAAATCAGTCACATTTCAAGCAATAGGTCGTGTAGTAGTTAGCGTTAGAGCTGCACATTTTTTAGATTGAAGTCGGGTTATAGGTATATCTGCTTAAAGGAAGTCCTTATAACTAAGGGCTCACCTTCCGAGGATGTAATGTTTCCAAGTAGAGAAGGAATTATCATATTTCATCAAAATATAGGAGGTATTAGAGATAAAGTTAGTGAACTGATTGTAGATGTTGACACTGAAATTATTGCTTTATCAGAGCACCACTTAAATAATTTGACAATTCAGACGCTTCCTTTACCATGATACAGATTAGCTGGTTGTTTCTCAAGGAGTTCCTTGCGGGGTGGGGGAGTGTTCAAATGTTCAAATGTGTGTGAAATCTTATGGGACTTAACTGCTAAGGTCATCAGTCCCTGAGCTTACACACTACTTAACCTAAATTATCCTAAGGACAAACACACACACCCATGCCCGTAGTAGGACTCGAACCTCCGCCGGGACCAGCCGCACAGTCCACGACTGCAGCGCCCTAGACCGCTCGGCTAATCCTGCCCGGCATGGGGGAGTGGCTATGTACATAAAACCAGTATTCCATTTAAGTCTATAGACGTATCACGACACCGCACTGAACAGATATTTGAATGTTGTGCAGGGGCAGTTGCATTTAGTGAAACTAAACTTCTAATAATTGTTGTTTACAGGCCCCTAACTCCGACTTCAGGGCATTTCTGCTCAGGCTAGAGAGGGTTCTTGATTCACTTTGTGGGAAGTACCAGAAATTAGTTATATGTGGTGACTTCAGTATTAATTTTGTATATGGTGATGCAAGAAAAAGAATGTTGGTAGATCTCCTAAATTCATATGATCTAATGCAGACTGTGTTTTCTTCAACTAGCGTGCAGGGGAACAGTAGCACAGCCATGGACAATATTTTTATTCATTCTTCATTACTAGATGGGCATTCTGTTAGTAAAATAGTGAATGGCCTTTCAGACCATGAGACACAAATTTTAACACTAAAAGGCTTTTGTACTCAAACAGATGTCGTATTTAATTACAAACTATGTAGGAAAGCTAATCCAACAGCAGCAGAGTGGTTTTTAAACCTTGTCAAGGAACAAGAGTGACAGGATGTTTATAGTGCCGATAATTTAGATGATAAATACAATGCTTTACTTAACAAATTTCTCATGCTCTTTGAGAGTTGCTTTCCATTAGAACGTTCTATACCGGGTACTGTCAGCAATAGGCAGCCTGGGTGGCTGACTAGTGGGATAAGGATATCTTATAGATGAAAGCGGGTATAATATCAAAATGTTAGAAGTAGTCGCACTCAATCTACAGTATCCCATTACAAACAGTACTGTAAGGTGATTAATAAGTTATTAGGAAGGCTAAGAGTATGTGGTATGCAAATAGAGTAGCTAATTCAAAGGATAAAATGAAAACCATATGGTCAGTTGTTATTTTTACTATTAGAACGGTATCAGAAGTGAGTGATCGTTCGACACGAAAATTAGTCTACTTTGCTTATTTTTATTCGCTTATGTCGTATGCTATTATATTTTGGGGTAACTCTTCCCATTTTAAAAGGATATTTTTGGCTCAGAAACAGGCGGTTCGGGCAATGAGTGGTGTAAGTTTGCGAACCGCTTGTCGACCCCTGTTCACGAGTCTGGGTATTTTGACATTGGTCTCTCAGTATATATATTCCTTACTGTCATTTCTTGTTAACAATATTAGCTTATTCCCAACAATAAGCGGCTTTGACTCGGTTAATATTCGGCAGAAATCAACCTGCATTTGGCTCGGACTTCCCTAACTCTCGTGCAAAAGGTGTGCAGTATGCAGCTGCATCCATTTTCAATAAGCTACCACTCGATTTAAGAAATCTTGGCAGTAATCCACAAGATTTCAAATCGAAACTGCCGAGTTTCCTCATGGGCCGCTCCTTCAATTCTGTCGAGGAGTTTCTTGAAAAATGAAGCTCATTCTCATTGTATTGTTGATTGCGTTTACTTAAACTTATGGACTGACTTTTTCGGGTTCATAAACATTTATTTTTAACTGTTATTACTTTTATGTTGTAATTTCATGTACTGACACGTTCCATGACCTTGGAGATTTGCTCCTCAATTTGGTCCTACCGAACTTGACGTGTAAATAAATAAATAAGACAACATTTTCTGATGTTCCAATACTAATCTCATGATTACTACTTGAAAATACTGTTAATTTAACATGACATACACTGACATTAACGTACTGTTTTAACTGACGTCATACGCTATACCATGAACATGATTCGTAATGTCATTAACATATTGTTGCCCATTTATCCCAACAGTCCCGTCATATGCTACATTATGATAGTCACTCCGTATTAGTAAATTATTATTCTCATTATTGATTAACGCATTAATATTATCCGCATTATTAGCAACATAAATTTGTGTACTGAACTCATTACCCATATTGTCATTACCAGAACTTATCTTGCCTTATTTGCTACTGCAGTAATTCACAGAATGCAAAATTATATCTCCTAAAATAGCTATATAACTTATGCTAAAACTAAGGCAAAATCTCCTTCCTTAATAGGAATGTAACACAACTTATATTTATCACTGCAATGTCAGGCGCCGTTGTTTCGGAGTTGGAGCGATGAGCATCGAGCTGCCGATCGGGGCAGATACCTGTCAGCCGCCGGTAATAGTGCGCTGAAGTCCGCACATGAGGTCTTGCCTGCGGTACACCACGTGCTGCCGACACGGCCAAGTTGAAGCCATCCATGCTGATCTGCTTTTGCTGGTCAGATCACTTCCGGTCGCCGGCACTGCCTCTTGCCGTCCCCGCATTGATGATTGCGTCGTCTTCACTCATCAAATTACAGTACCAGTTTACAGTCCATCATCAGATTATTTTCTAGCAACAAACACCCCTTCGTGGCACCTTACACCTGCAGTGGCCCACAGCAACAGTCCAAACAATCTTTGAATAGTTTCTTAATAATGGCCTCTTCATTTTCCAAAAATGATCTCTATCTCTTGTTTAATAAGATCCACTATAATTACTGTTCATATAATCCGTTACATAACCACAATTCGGAAGTAATGTTCTCCCATAATTTACATTGTTCGAAACTTATCTTGCATGGTCGATAATTACACGGGAATCTTTACAATCAGTGTTTGTAATATGCCACAGTCCACACCAAATTTAAAACTCAAAAATCTTTCCAGATAAGCACAGTTCAAGGTCCTTCCCACATCTAATAATCACAGCCTGATCAGTGTTTTTCATAGTTCATCCATGATTTCCACTCTTCAGTGTTCATTTTCCAAGAACATTTCGTGCCACATCGATCACACAACGTTTACTGGCATTTTTCCCTGTTGGTGATGCCAGGTGTAATGTATAACGAGGGTCCATGGAAATTATTAAAGTTAACCACTGATTAAGGGCATTTCCCCCTTGCAAGGGATACCAAATGTAACGAGTAAAGTGGTGGCAAATTACAGGCTTTTAAAACTGACTATAGTTCAAAGGTATTTTCCCCATACAAGATGTGCCACGTGTAAAGAATAAGTGCGTTGCTGGAGATTCCAAGAATAATAATTGTGGCATTCAAGATTCAGTCTGTTAGCAGTTTCATGGCAATTGTGAATTGAAACCTTCATATTTCACACGGTGGGTTCCTCAATGTATCATTTCCTGCCAAAACAGATATGCCAGGTGCAACAAGCACGGTCGACTTCTAGATGTAACATCCATGCCCACTTCCTGCACTACGACTGGAGGCAACTTGCTTACCTCTTCTGCTGTAAAGAAGACTTGTAGCCGTCGTCCCGTTGGTTTTCTTCTCCACCGGCCACAGACTCTAACGTGCATGTGGTAAACAGTGCCTTACGAAGTGGTGAACGGGGAAAATCTTAGCGTTACCAAAAAGAGAAATAGCTGCTTATGGGGATGCCATATAATTTCTTTTTTTTCATAGAATCGCAAAATCATGGAAACGGTTCTGAGATAGTGATTATTTTCAGAGCACCGGAAAAGTCACAAAAGTCCTCCTCACGATCTTAGAATTCAGACGATATCGCTCATATCTGTTTTGCGAGGCAACTTCTAACTATTCTGTTCGTCCTCGCTCGAAATCGCACTTCACGTATTAAATCATTTGTTCCTTCCCCGGAAATCAATTTTAGACTAGTTAGATTAACACAAGATCGCTCAAGTGCGTTATTCGAGTAAATTTCTTAACAAATTTTTCCGTGTTTGTGCAATTGCCCAAGTCCGTCGGAAATCACGATGGACATGAATGGATGCAGATGATCCGACAGGATGCTTACGTACGTGTCATCTGTCATGGTCGTATTTAGACGTATCAAGGGTGCCATGTCACTCCAACTGCACACGACCCACACCATTACAGAACCCCCACCAGCTTGAACAATTCCCTGCTCACATGCACAGTCCATTGCTCCATGAAGCTGTATCCACACCCGTACACATCCATCGCTCGATACAATTTGAAACGAGACTCGTCCGAGCAGGCAACATGTGTCCAGTCATCAACAGTCCAATGTCGGTGTTGATGGGCCCAGGCGAGGCATAAAGCTATGTGTCGTGCAGTCATCAAGGGTATACGAGTGGACCTTCGGCTCAGAAAGCCCATATCGATGATGTTTCGTTGAGTGGTTCGCACACTGACACTTGTTGAGGGCCCAGCATCGGAATCTGCAGCAATTTGCGGTAGGCTTGCACTTCTGTCACGTTGAACCATTCTCTTCAGTCGTCGTTGGCCCCGGTCCTACAGGAACTTTTTTCGGCCGTAGCGATGTCGGAGATTTGATGTTTTACCTGATTCATGATATTCCCGGTACACTCGTGAAATGGTCGTACGGCAAATTCCCCACTTCATCGCCACCTCGGAGATGCTGTGTACCATCGCTCGTGCGCCGACTATAACATCACTTTCAAACTTAGATAAATCTTCATAACCTTCCATTGTAGCAGGATTAACCGATTTAGCAACTGCGCCAGACACCTGTTGTCTGATGCAGGCTTTGCCGACCGCAGAGCCGTATTCTGCCTGTTTACATATCTCTGTATTTGAGTACGCATGCCTGTACCAGTTTCTTTGGCGCTTCAGTGTAGTTGTTAAAATGTGTGTTATCACCACGGACGGTAATGGATGCTCTGCAACGTGCTCCCATGCCGGCCACAAGGTTGTTAACGGGTTCTTGTGGTGTGGTATAGTGAGGGTTGGTTGTTACTGCATGTGGCGTGCGGAGAAAATTCTTTCCAATGCATCCACCATGTGTTCGATGGAATTAAAGACGGGGGAGGGAGGATGTGGAGCGGCAGGCAAGTCAAGTCGCTGAATATCCTCTCATTCCAAGAGCTCCTTCACTTGCGATTTTCGATGTGATGTCGAATAAAAGTGTTAAGGAGTAAAATCTGGGACAAATGCACCTGTGAAACGACGTACGTGGGAAGGAGTATAGCGTCACAATAACTTTGAACATAGAGTGTACTGTGTTGAAAGATTTGTAGGTCAGTACGGATAAGCAAAATTACGACTCCACACGCCATAACACGTGGACCACCAAAACGATCATTTTCAAAAGTACTTCTAGGTGTGTTACGTACCTTCAGATGGCAAGAGGTGGGAACACGTAATGCCCTACCACCAGAACTACCTACAGACCTTGTAGCCATCATGGGAGCACTTTACAGATAATTTGTAGTCACCCATGGTGATCACACGCCCTATTAAGGAGCATGTCCTACCTTCTGTAATATCTAGGGAACCGTCATAAATCGCTGTAGTGTTATTGTAATTATTTTCTTTCAGAAAATGTGTCGTTTCCGTTCGTCACATTAAGTATTTGTTACATTAATCTTCTTTACTGTGCTGTAACAGTTCTTCTACATCTACATCTACATTTATACTCCGCAAGCCACCCAACGGTGTGTGGCGGAGGGCACTTTACGTGCCACTGTCATTACCTCCCTTTCCTGTTCCAGTCGCGTATGGTTCGCGGGAAGAACGACTGTCTGAAAGCCTCCGTGCGCGCTCTAATCTCTCTAATTTTACATTCGTGATCTCCTCGGGAGGTATAAGTAGGGGGAAGCAATATATTTGATACCTCATCCAGAAACGCACCCTCTCGAAACCTGGCGAGCAAGATACACCGCGATGCAGAGCGCCTCTCTTGCAGAGTCTGCCACTTGAGTTTATTAAACATCTCCGTAACGCTATCACGGTTACCAAATAACCCTGTGACGAAACGCGCCGCTCTTCTTTGGATCTTCTCTATCTCCTCCGTCAAACCGATCTGGTACGGATCCAACACTGATGAGCAATACTCAAGTATAGGTCGAACGAGTGTTTTGTAAGCCACCTCCTTTGTTGATGGACTACATTTTCTAAGCACTCTCCCAATGAATCTCAACCGGGTACCCGCCTTACCAACAATTAATTTTATATGATCATTCCACTTCAAATCGTTCCGCATGCATACTCCCAGATATTTTACAGAAGTAACTGCTACCAGTGTTTGTTCTGCTATCATATAATCATACAGTAAAGGGTCCTTCTTTCTATGTATTCGTAACACATTACATTTGTCTATGTTAAGGGTCAGTTGCCAATCCCTGCACCAAGTGCCTATCCGCTGCAGATCTTCCTGCATTTCGCTACAATTTTCTAATGCTGCAACTTCTCTGTATACTACAGCATCATCCGCGAAAAGCCGCATGGAATTTCCGACACTATCTACTAGGTCAATGTATGGCACAAATTTCTTCGTGCTATGGTACTTGGCAATGACAGACACATCTGCGAAAGCTACTTTCGTCCTTTAGTTTTGCACAGCAGTGTATGTAGGGTGTTTCAGCTAAACTGTTCACTTTGATTACAAACATTTGATTACATCGTTCTCACAATGGTGCCTGAACATCTTTGAACTTTATCCCATAACGTATTTCTGGTTTCACCCGAATGAACTGATAGGAGAGGCTTTACTAAATAACGTTTAGTTTCTTTTCATAGCTATAGTAACTGTAGGGATGTTGTTGTTGTGTTGTTGTTGTGGTCTTCCGTCCTGAGACTGGTTTGACGCAGCTCTCCATGCAACTCTACCCGTGCAAGGTTCTTCATCTCCCAGTACCTACTGCAGCCTACATCCTTCTGAATCTGCTTAGTGTATTCATCTCTTGGTCTCCCTATACGATTTTTACCCTCCACAATGCCCTCCAGTACTAAATTGGTGATCCCTTGAAGCCTCAGAAGATGTCCTACCAACCGATCCTTTCTTCTAGTCAAGTTGTACCACAAACTCCCCTTCTCCTCAATTCTATTCAATACCTCCTCATTAGCTATGTGATCTACCCATCTAAGCTTCAGCATTCTTCTGTAGCACCACATTTCGAAAGCTTCTATTCTCTTCTTGTCTAAACTATTTATCGTCCATGTTTCACTTCCATACATGGCTACTCTCCATACAAATACTTTCAGAAACGACTTCCTGACATTTAAATCAATACTCGATGTTAACAAATTTCTCTTCTTCAGAAACGCTTTCCTTGCCATTGCCAGTCTACATTTTATATCCTCTCTACTTCGACAATCATCAGTTATTTTGCTCCCTAAATAGCAAAACTCCTTTACTACTTTAAGTGCCTCATTTCCTAATCTAATTCCCTCAGCATCACCCGACTTAATTCGACTACATTCCATTATCCTCGTTTTGCTTTTGTTGATGTTCATCTTATACCCTCCTTTCAAGACACTGTCCACTCCGTTCAACTGCTCTTCCAAGTCCTTTGCTGTCTGTGACAGAATTACAATGTCATCGGCGAACCTTAAAGTTTTTATTTCTTATCCATGGATTTTAATACCTACTCCGAACTTTTCTTTTGTTTCCTTTACTGCTTGCTCAATATACAGATTGAATAGCATCTGGGAGAGGCTACAACCCTGTCTCACTCCCTTCCCAACCACTGCTTCCCTTTCATGTCCCTCGACTCTTATAACGGCCATCTGGTTTCTGTACTAATTGTAAATAGCCTTTCGCTCCCTGTATTTTACCTCTGCCACCTTCAGAATTTGAAAGAGAGTATTCCAGTCAACATTGTCAAAAGCTGTCTCTAAGTCTACAAATGCTAGAAACGTAGGTTTGCCTATCCTTAATCTTTCTTCTAAGATAAGTCGTAGGGTCAGTATTGCCTCACGTGTTCCAACATTTCTACGGAATCCAAACTGATCTTCCCCGAGGTCAGCTGCTATTAGTTTTTCCATTTGTCAGTTCAGAATTCATCTTAGTATTTTGCAGCCGTGGCTTATTAAACTGATAGTTCGGTAATTTTCACACCTGTCAGCACCTGATTTCTTAGGGATTAGGGTTATTATATTCTTCTTAAAGTCCGAAGGTATTTCGACTGTCTCATGCATCTTGCTTAACAGATGGAAGAATTTTGTCATGGCTGGCTCTCCCACTGCTATCAGTAGCTCTAACGGAATGTTGTCTACTCCCGGGGCCTTGTTTCGACTTAAGTCTTTCAGTGCTCTGTCAAACTCTTCCCGTAGTATCATATCTCCCATTTCATCTTCATCTACATCCTCTTCCATTTCCATAATATTGTCCTCAAGAACGTCGCCCCTGTAGAGACCCTCTATATACTCCTTCCACCTTTCTGCTTTCCCTTCTTTGCTTAGAACTGGGTTTCCATCTGAGCTCTTGATATTCATGCAAATGGTTCTCTTTTCTCCAAAGGTCTCTTTAATTTTCCTGTAGGCAGTATCTATCTTACCCCTCGTGAGATAAGCCTCTACATCCTTACATTTGTCCTCCAGCCATCCCTGCTTAGCCATTTTGCACTGCCTGTCGATCTCATTTTTGAGACGTTTGTATTCCTTTCTGCCTGCTTCACTTACTGCATTTTTGTATTTTCTCCTTTCATCAGTTAAATTTAGTATCTCTTCCGTTACCCAAGGATTTCTACTAACCCTCGTCTTTTTACCTACTTGATCCTCTGCTACCTTCACTATTTCATTCCTCAAAGACGCCCATTCTTCTTCTACTGTATTTCTTTCCCCCATTCCTGTCAATAGTTCCCTTATGCTCTCCCTGAAACTCTGTACAACCTTTGGTTCTTTCAGTTTATCCAGTCCCATCTCCTTAAATTCCCACCTTTTTGCAGTTTCTTCAGTTTTAATCTACATTGTAGAGACATCGACATCAATTTCGCTTTTTCAAATAATTTCGTTGTAATTTCTGCAGTTAATATCGGAGATCTGAAAGAGTTAGATTCATTTTTGAAAATTCAATTTAGTAATGTGGGAGAAATTACAATATTTAAAACTTAGAATTCACCTGTTTCGAACATGAAATCAATTGCTGTATTATGCCGACGTACGTATATACCCCTTCAGTCAAGCCGATGGGGTGAACCAGCTTTATGTAGCCATCACAGTCCACTTAAATAATGACGGTAATGGAGAAAATTTTAATCTAAAACTGATGCTAATCGCAATTGGCTACATGTTCCTGGACCGACACACCGGCTGGTAGGCAAATAACTGGCAGCTAAGGATAATTCACCATTTACTATGGCAAATGATTTGTATTGCTACTGTGACAGACTTCAAAGAAAAGTGCGTGTCAAGATTTGCATAGATTTTTAAAACACTGAATTGAGGTAGAAATTTGCTTGTCAAATTGCACTTTCATTTTCCCCATAACTTTTACTTTATAAAAACGCCAATTTATATTTGTAATATTCAGCACTACATCGCATGAACAGTATGGACTATTCGAGCCAAACTCTTTTGTTTATATCTCTGTGGCACCAATGACACGTGTTTGCGTCTTTGGTAAGTTTCTGCTTGCATGTTTTCGTTAGACGCCGACAGTGGTCGTATGGGATCCAGAGGACCCAATGGAGCACAGACACTGAGCCACACCTCTAGCAACTCTGGACTACGAGCGCACTCTGCTCCCACAATGTAGGACGGCCGGCGGCTGTCGTTCAGCCCACTGACACTTGAGGCATCTTCGCTACAACAACATAGTTCACAATTCAGCTCAGAGAGCCTCATCCTGGTTGATGCTGTAATAGTGGGATTTTGTTTCTTGGTGCATTATTTGTGATGGGTCTTCGTATACTTGGAGAAGTACAAGTTACGTAGGTCTTCTGTTTCTTGTTTTATCTTGTTCGCAAATTATTTCTGCTCTTGTCCCGCTTCTTATGATGACAGTTACCACACTGCTCTGTAGCCCACCGCTCCTTACCGTTCTGTATAAAGTCATAACTGACAGGGTGCACATTATCAGTCGGCCCGCCTCTGTCGCCACTTTAAAGGAAGCCGCAACATGGGTCGCTGTACTGACAGTTTGTGATGCTTCAGGCGTCGTCGCACTGCATGACTGTTGTTTGCTGAAGACGCTGTGGTGAAGGGGAAGGTGTCGTTGTTGAGTGACTGTAGGAGGATAAAAGTGACTTAGAATTTCTAGTTGGTGTGACGAATGACAGCTTGTTCTAAACGTAGAAAAATGTATATTAATGCAAATGGCTTGGGAAAACAAAACGTAATATTCGGCTACATCGTCATTAGTCTCTCTCTAACTATTTCCTTTGTGCACTTCACTGCTATATTATTTTATGTGGTGGCCACTTCCGTATGATTCAGGATATACATTCGTACATTCGTTGGTAGATCTATTTCGGTTCAGATACATGTTTTTAAAAAGTCTTGATAATAACAACTTTGGTGAGAATTTACCTCGAGGACAAGCAAGTGATGCAGGCATTCAGCTGCCAGAACTGAGCTATTTTTCTTTTATTTTTATCGATATGCAAGCAAACGGCTGCAATATGAGGGTCGCAGTCGTTTCTCCAAAGAGAGCGATTTTGTGTGTAAACTAATTGCAATTTGACGTCACCGTCACCACACCCTACTATTCCACATAGTCTCTTCGTCACTTGACCTCTCATCTTCGATAAGCTTCGGAAAGTGTCTGGCGAAAACTAGTGCATATTACTTGATAGCATATTAATACGAACGCAAAAAAAAATAAAACCCGACCTGCTCGTATGAATGTGTATGTAGTGATATGTAAACGATATTTACTACTAACTATCTACTTCTACTCAAAACGGGACTGCAGACACTACTAAAGCCATAACTGTCATGGAATGTTAATATGTGGCTGTCTCTTGACATCAATCTTTAACCTTTGAGAAAATCCTTCGGAATCAAGTACTGGAGAAGATACGTTCTTGCGATCTACTAGAGGCTACGAACATGGGAACCGCTGAACAGTTTCACTGATACGGAAGTGCAGAAATTCTGTGAGCAAAGGGACGCATAAATTCAGGTGTGCGTCAACTCATATGAGCAGTATGTAGAAGTATATAGAACTTTACCAACAGTAACTGACCCTGTCCGGGAGATAACTTATGTATATAGAAAATAATAGCAGTCCTATGTTATTTCCCCGGGGCACTTCCGACGGTAGCCTTGTATCTAATGTACACCCTCCTTCAAAGAGAAAGAGAACATAGTGGGTTCTAGTACTGAAGAGGTATTCAGCCACTCACATATCTAGGAACCTCTTCCGTATGCTCGTACCTTTGATAAGTGTCTGCTATTCTGCAACGTGTCAAACGCTTTTGGGAAATACAGGGTGTGGAATATGCCTGTCGTCCTTCTTCCACAGTTCGCAGGATATTATGTGAGAAAAGGGCTACGGAAATGCATCACAATAATTCACCAAATCTATAAGGCCATGACCAAATTTCCTATTAAATAAGACAATCCACTAATCCAAAAATGTGAAATAACATCATTTTTGCAAAATTTATATTAGTCAGTAACGATATGGCTCAAACTTTATTTCAGAGTAGGCCAGTATTTCGCAGATATATCCAGAAGTAGTTAAGAACACATAATAATGTGGCAAAAGTGCATTAAATTACAACTATAAATCTTTCCCTCAAACTGTATAGCACAAAACATAAACATACCTAACGCAAAATCTGTAGCTAATATTTACAAGTCAAAACAGAAAAGTTCACACTGCGTTTTAAAGTAGCGTAGTATCTTTAAAAAGAAACAAAATTTTACCGACAAAATTTTCTCAACACCCAGTCAAAATAAGTACAGAGTGCACGTAAGATCATTTCATGCAAAAAATATTTTTCATTGAAACTGATATTGAATGTCTATTTTTCAGTGAAGAATACTTTTTCAAATTTAAAACCATATTTTACTTTTAGGCAGTGTTTTCCATATGACAAGGACCAGTGGCCTCTCATTCTTATTATTATCTCGTTTACAATACAATTTGCCTACGACACTAGGTTTCTACTGGGTTTTGGTGACATTATTTAATTAGCATAGGCGATAACTACAATATTCCTTTTAATGTTTGTTATTATTCCACTTATCTCTGTACTTTCATATTTGTTAAAGTTAGCTAAAAATTCACTTTCACTCATGTCTCAGATCTCAGATTCTTCGTTAACCATTTTCTCTGATTACACATTTACATCCGGTCTAGAAAATTATGAAAATTTTGTGGTCCTAGTAAAGAGTATATCTCGTCCACAAATTTCTAGAGGCTGTAGAACAGTGTACTTACATGGAGTTCATAAAGATTCAGAAATACTGCTTAAGAGGTACGAACAGCTCTTCGCAAACGACCTCTACTCAGAAGAGACAACAGAGTCTAGAGAACTACTTTTATCAACCATATCAACACGACGAACAGAAAAGGGATTAATATCCTCCAAGGTTTTAACATGAAATGTAGTGGTCAACAAACCTTTGACCAAACAGCACATTAACTGCTGTTCAATGACAAAACCACAAAAAGAGTGTAAGTTATAAACCTCGGACTATGTGAAGAGCAGAATGATCACGTTGGCACTCCATTCATAGATGAAGAACTGCTATTCATCAAATGAAAAGCAACAAAGCTGCAGACTTGAATGACATGAGATCACAGCGAATAGAGAACTTAGGTCCCGTAACTCTCAATCGGATTCTGGATATGATAATCACTTGTGTCGCTATAATGATGATCGCAAAGTTCTGGCATCAGGAAAAAGTCGTGGTTTTTCTTAAAACAGGCGTGGAACCGAATAACCCTAGAACTTCAGATCTGTATCATTTCAGCGCAATTTTGTCAAAGTTGTGGGGAGAATGATTTTGAATCGAAGTTTAGCGTCTATCGTCAGGAAGATCATTAAAAAACACTGAGGTTTCAGACCAGGAAGCCCATGTGCTAATCACATAGTTACCTGAACTTAGCACATCAATGAACTGTACGAAAGAAAGCAGATTACAGGAATTGCCTTTAACAGTCTTACAGCTGATTATTGTACTATGAATCTTAAGAATGTAACAAACATCCGGTACACAACAACTACGGACTGCCGACTGACGCATCTTATTCCGTGTCTGCTGCAGAACGGACGATTTTTTGCCTCTCTAAGAGACAAAAAAAGTCGATGGATGAAAGACAAAAAAAGCCGACGAAGAATTCATATTTCCCTTGCCAAGGGAGGTATGCTGGATCTGATATTATATAATACATATACTAATGATCAGTATCTCTACACTAGAACCCAGTCCTTCATCTATGCAGAAGATACAGCTGTCGCTGGTCAGACTGCGACATTTGAAGAAGTAGAATCCAAGCTAACATCTGCGCTCCAAGAGATTGCTATCTGCTGTGATGACAACCACTTGAAACCTGATCTGGATAAAACTGAAGTGTGTGCGTTCCACCTACGTAATACGGATGCAGGAACATCACCTGGAAAGAACACAACCTAAATCACTATCTACGCCCCCAATACCTAGTGTCAAATTTGGGTCGTTGCTTAACCTAAGAAACAACACATTAATGATACCAGACAGAAGGTACGCACCAGAAGATGTGCAACAGGAATAATATTATCGGCAAACTGACAAATACGAACCACAACCCACCCTCTTATGAACATCTGCACTTGCTCTGTGTTTCTTCGCTGTGGAGAATGCTGCATTATTCTGCAGGAACTCAACGCATCCTAACAAAGTTGATGTGGCTCTTCATGAGATAGGTCGCATGGTCACCGGATGCCTAAGACCAACCGTAGTCAACAACATCTTTTCACTCATAGTAGTAGCACCTCCAGAGGCAAGAAGACAAGTGGCAGCAGAGAGTGAAAAGAAGAAGCTAGAAATAGATCCCAGATATCCATTTTTCGAAACACACGTTTATCCACCACGAGTGAAATCCAGAAAAAGCATCCTATTTACAATAGCACCAATTCCAAATTCAGGAGACGACCGCTTAACTGACCTGTGGAGAACAACGTATCCTGGAAGATTAAGGACAGCAAAAGAAAAGCTACTTTCAGGCTACTCTCTCCAATACCGGACCTGAGAGACCATCAACAAGTTGGGAACAGGTGTGACGAGGAGCATGACTGACTAGAAGTAGGGGGGTATCAGTGATGAATTTCATGAATGTGGGACAAGGCAGGACTTTCAACACTCCAATCGGTCACCGCTGTTCTCACAATGCGTACATCTTGACGTGTATTTGTACTACGCAGACGTCCATAATCTGGACGGCCGTGGGAATTTTCCACAGATCACTGCTGAAAGCAGCGACAGACCACCGATACACAGTGCTCAACATGTGTAGTATTCCGTCGATATGTCCCTACAGCTACCCGCAGTCCCACAATGTGACCCCATTCAAATGGATAAAGTTGTTCAACAACTTGTTGACGGGGCATGGTTGTAATCTAGACTGAATGTTGCTAACGCTGTTATCGCTTAAAGTCAGCGCAGTTACTGCCTCAGTGTTAAATTGTAGGACGTGCATACAGGCCTCCCGAGTACCATCTAATCTCTGATGACCATGACAAATGAATTACTAACGCTAAGACCCCGTAGTGCCCACACATTATAACGAGATATTACTGAACAACGTCGTTGAGGGTGTTGCACTTTTTATGGCAGTGTCTTACAGTTACTTTTACTTACAAAATTTACTATGTTTGAAGCAGTAACCAAGGAAGAAAGTGCGAAAAATATTAGCACTTCGATTAAGTGATTTAAACATTTATTATACATTATATTATGTAATTATAAAAAAATATTCATTGGGATACTTAGCAAGTTGTATTCTGTTCAAACAAGTATTGCTTTTACGAGCCTCCCTTCATGTTTCCAACTGTCGCGAGTTATCACAAATATGATCAATGTACTGTTAAAATTTAACCATTGAGTAGTTGGAATTTTAAGTCCACGAATAACTATATGAACGTTTTATAGCAGTTGTGCCCATGGTTGCCGTAAGTCCCTGTGGCATTCCGTAACCGTGAAAGATTTTAGTAGCGGTAAAGCTTCGTATAACCGAAATTTCTGTTCCATTATTACAAAAAGTTTACCTTTCACGATAGCAAACAAAACAGTTATGTGAAAACGCTATCGATGGTAGGTGAATCGTATAAGTAAAGATTATTATATGCGATCTACTCTTGAAATTTAGTGACTCAGCCTCGATTTAGTAGTGGCAGGTAGCAACGGTACATATTCGTAAATTTACCGTACTAGAAGCATTCATTAAAAATACTTCAAGAAATTTTATTTAGAGTTTAATTCAGCAAACAACCCTAACAAAAGGTGAAATTTGTGGCACTTATTCATTACAAACTACAGGCAATCACTTATTCTGCCCCACATATGCGGCGAAGAAGCACACAGAATATTGTTGTCTCTTTATTTTTATCCCGTTTTAGCATTTCCTTTTGCTCTTTTGACAGCAGATGTTTGTTTCGTCATCGCAGCATGTTTCTTTCCGTAAATACCATCCAAGAGACTGTTCTCCGTATTGCAATACATAGCAGTTAAATAGGATCTGATGGAAATAAAAAATTCAAATGAGCCTTCGTGTTATAACGGTTCCTGTAACGGAATTATGTCTGGGACAGATAAGAGAAGGACTCTGCATCTGCATTCTACAGATTTCCATTTGTAAGCAGGCTTCTCAGTGAATTCTGCTGTGCGTCAGCATCTTTCCGGAGCTGAGGCTGTCAGGGGCCGCTATTGATGTCTGGAGAGTGCAGCGCTCGCCGTCAGCTATGGACTCTCCTTAACGTATTGAGTCCATCGAGAAAGGCAGCGTGGGCACGTTTTGAAGAACGAGACATGGTAGAATACAAAATGTGTAGCATCACACGGTTTCTTTTAGGATAAAGAAAATACATCACTGCGTGCATCCCCTGTAATTTCTCTGCTTCTTCGTAATGTAAATACACTTTAAAAGAATAATGAAAATGTAAAAAGTCTGCATATCTATCGGTTACGCTACAAGCACTTTCAGTTTTGTTACAGAGAAAGTTCCAATTTAGAAACAGGAGCAGAATTTCATCTTTAGGGGTATGCTGTTATAAAACAGGAATTATTGAAGGTCGTTTTGTTAAACGAGGGACAACGATGTTTTCTTTCACAATAATGTTTATCTCTTACATTTGTAAATTGCCATTTCATTTAACGTCAAACAGAAGCCAGGAAAATTTCCATCTAATAATGGTGCATGCGAAAATTGTATGAGCGGGTACTGTGCGCAAGCAACGCATATTGTGATTAAAAGGTGTTAGTACGTACTAATCAAGTTATTTAAATATTAAAGAATTAATGTATTTTATCTGTGAATAATTTTATAAGAGTGAGAATAAATCATCATTCTGTAGATTTGGATACGGCGAAGACTATCGAACACAAGTCTGAGACACATGAAACCACACCTAGACGACACTAGAAATTTGTTATTTATTTGAGTACTTCAAAAGAGGGATGAAAGCTCCGTCAATCACAGATCCAAACTTCTTAAACAAAGCGTTACATGACACATAACACACTTGGCGAGCCGATTGTGGGTCAGGAATTATTTCCACGAGCAGAAATATAATGAAAAAGACGAATGTTAGTGATATTTGATATTCATGAAACGTAAAAAACAAAACTACTTCCAAATCACTATCTACCAGACTGAAAGATACTGAAAAGGCGTTTTATTGAAAAGACATATCCAAACTCGCAAACGTAATACACCAGACCCATTCTGGTTCCAGACCATTATTTATGAAACCACAGTGTTCTGTTGGTAACATACTCACAAAATTTTGCTGTCCGTCTTTGACACGGTACACAAATAATAAACTTTTGTTCAGTATTTGAACATGAGGATGTAAGCATTGAGAGTAGTGTCGTGTAGTGACCGTTACTGTAAATATTTTCTGAAAAGCTGTCACATATATTTCAGTCGATAACATAGGCATAGTTCGAAATGAAAAACGGATGCTCAAATAGTACAAGAAACAATAAAATGTCTTGTATAAATAAATCTCTGCTCTTTTATCATGTCTACATGGAGGATGACATGCAACAGAAAATTTTGAAACACACAGTAAAAGTTTCTTTTGGAACAAAGTGTTAAGGTCACGTGAATGTTAGGATTATATACAATAATCTTAAAATCAAGCCTGATAAGTTTGTGGTAATAACACGAGAAGTCGAACTTCCAAGTTTGCATGTGGTATATGAGACAACCAGTAGTAGCCTTTGGTTTCCGTAGACTTCAGTAAACTTAGTTTCTCTGGGTGAGAAACGAAGATTCCGGTTTGCTTTCTGGTCTGCTCCCGATAAATGGTCGATGCTTATTATTTTTTATAGACTATAGGATGACGCCTCTGTAATATGATAGACGAGCGAAATCTCTGCAGACGAATTTGTTACAGAAACGGATTTATTGAGCATAAATTGATACATCGCACCTGAATGAGTCTTTTGCTAGTGAAAATACGTAAAAAAATTATAGTTAACCATCTTAATTTCGACCATGACTTTGCCCCGGCACATATGTAAAAAAAAAAAAAAATAGAATCGTTTTCCCTATGATACTCGCTATTTATTTCTGACCATATATTGTAGGCCACAAATGTTACTTTTGTAGTTTTTTTGAATATGTCTTTAAAGCAACTTATTATGGTAGTTTAGCGACCACAAAACGAGACTAGTTCTTGGGTAGTTGTGACCTAAGGGGCGCCGGCCGGTGTGGCCATGCGGTTCTAGGCGCTTCAGTCTGGAACCGTGTGACCGCTACGGTCGCAGGTTCGAATCCTGCCTCGGGCATGGATGTGTGTGATGTCCTTAGGTTCTACATCTATATCCATACTACGCAAGCCACCTGACGGTGTGTGGTGGAGGGTACCCTGAGTACCTCTATCGGTTCTCCCTTCTATTCCAGTCTCGTATCGTTCGTGGAAAGAAGGATTGTCGGTATGCTTCTGTGTGGGCTCTAATCTCTCTCATTTTATCCTCATGGTCTCTTCGCGAGATATACGTAGGAGGGAGCAATATACTGCTTGACTCTTGGGTGAAGGTATGTTCTCGAAACTTTAACAAATGCCCGAACCGAGCTACTGAGCGTGTCTCCTGCAGAGTCTTCCACTGGAGTTTATCTATCATCTCCGTAACGCTTCCGCGATTACTAAATGATCCTGTAACGAAGCGCGCTGCTCTCCGTTGGATCTTCTCTATCTCTTCTATCAACCCTATCTGGTACGGATCCCACACTGCTGAGCAGTATTCAAGCAGTGGGCGAACAAGCGTACTGTAACCTACTTCCTTTGTTTTCGGATTGCATTTCCTTAGGATTCTTCCAATGAATCTCAGTCTGGCATCTGCTTTACCGACGATCAACTTTATATGATCATTCCATTTTAAATCACTCCTAATGCTTACTCCCAGATAATTCAGTTAGGTTTAAGTAGTTCTAAGTTTTAGAGGACTGATGACCACAGATGTTAAGTCCCATTGTGCTCAGAGCCATTTGAACCATTTTGAACCCTAAGGGGCTCAGCAATCGTTTGTTGGGTATGTGCCTGCCGATGCTGGGGTCCCTAACCTGGCAGAGGAAAGCACCGCCAGTCCTGTGTCACCGTGAGCTTTTGGCATGCTTCAGCAATCACAGTGCGGCGCGGTGGGGTAACGTTATGTGTCTCAGGGAACGGGAACCTTAATTTGACCGCCCAGATCGAGAGGATGGAATAAACCTGTATAAAAGACCCCCCGGTCCCAAGGCGTTCTGAGCACGGATGAGATGCGAGGCTGTTGAGTTGGAACAGTCGTTAGCGGGTAACCTTTGGGGAACCTGCGGCACCTCAGTTGTATTAGGCTTTCTCAGGCATGCGGGGCTCTATCTGAGTGTGGCCTTATTTCTCCTACCTGCTCATGGAACCGAAATAAAACCTCCCAATTTTCTTTTGCTCCTCCCAGCGGAAAGGGTGGGCCGCTTTAAAGTACTAACACCCAGTCTACCAAGAGGGCTCATGTTGCCAGTCCTCTAGACTCAGCAGTTATACAGAGTTCTTCAGTTTATAGTAACAGAATGTGAAGCGAATTGAGGGCAGATTGGAGAAGGTTTCGCCTTTTATATTCAGAAAGGCTTAGAGCTCACTGCAGGTGCTTTGAAATCCACCAAACAGTCGCGTAATGGAACGCTGTTGATTGAAGTGCTAATTACTGACAAGTGGCCAGCTACCGGAAAGCTAAGTGCCTTGAGGAATGGGCTGCCGGTGTGGCCGAGCGATTCTAGACGCTTCATTCTGGAACCGCGCGACTGCTACGGTCGCAGGTTCGAATCCTGCCACGGGCGTGGATGTGTGTGATGTCTTTAGGTTAGTTAGGTGTAAGTAGTTCTAAGTTCTAGGGGAGTGATGACCTCAGAAGTTAAGTCCCATAGTGCTCAGAGCCATTTGAACAATTTTTGCCTTGAGGAATATGCCATAGAAACGGAGATCCACAACATCTTGAACTATAGCAAAGGTATTGTGAACTGTAAAGATCTTGTCAACAGTCCGAAGGAGGAATTGAACGATGAGTACACTCAGGAGGGAATTGTTGACGTGCAAAATATATTGGAAAGGGTGGATGGGGATCTCATAGGATCTGACTCCTTCATCCTTATCTTTAATAGCATGAAACTCCCAGAACGTATCAAGATGGGTTTTCTTCATCCAAGCATATAGATACATGTCTGTAACCATATGCGCTGTTTTAAATGCCAGCCCGTTTGGCTCACACCTTAGCATGTGAAGGTGAAGCCACTTGTGGCAAATGTGGCAAGGCCGCCCATGATGACGTTGGCTGCCCCTCCCCTCCAATGTGTGTAAATTTCTCATGTGATCACCCTGTATCGAGTAGGGATTGCAGTGTCTTCCTTGAGTAATGGAAGATACAGGAGATTAAGACATCGAAACTCTTCCCATATGGAGAGGCCTAGAATATCAATAAGGCCAAGCAGCCTCCCACATTCACTACATCTTTTGCTTCCACCCTTAAAAAGCCTGTTTCGACAGCAATGCTTCTACCCAAATGGAGGTTGCTAGTGTCAGCACTAGTACCTACGTTTATCAGTACATATGTCAACAACTGTTGTTTCAGTGCCCATTGACCTCCTGCAAATGTCAGGTAAAGAGACAGTTGCCACCTCTGCGGACCTGCCAGTACCTACAAAGGCAGAGCCCGGTAAAAAACCCGGCACTGCCTCCACCGCTGCTGCTGTAGCTCCTCCAAAACCATTCCAGTCTAAAAAAGTAAATGGGAAGCTTCCGTCACAGGCGAAAACAGGCTGTCAAACGTCACATAATGTCGGTATCATTAGACTTGATGGTTCTGATGCTTCTGCTTCAGAGCCAATGGATTACAAAGTCTGCCCAGCGCAACCATCTTGCCCCAAGGCTGAAACTCAGTCCGTTGTGGGCTCCCCACCCCGGCAGAAAGAGAGGGTGAAAGTACAACCCAGATGATAAATGTCTCCAGTTTTACAGTGGAACATGAATGGGTTCGGTACTCATTCGGAGGAACTGAAAGTCCTAGCAGAATCTCAACCCCTTTGCTTGTGTTTTCATGAAACACAACGGCCTGGCGCCCTGATAACTGTTGAATCCCAGAGTAATTTTAGATTTCGTACAATACGGGAGAGACTGCTCTCCAGCTTCCGTGTTTCATGCGATATTTTCTGACATTTTATCTCAGCAACACAACTACACACACCAAAAAAAGCTTTGCATTACATCGGTTCCGAGAGTTTCGGAAACTGCACAGAGAATTGGAATAGAGATCAACATAAACATCATTTCCGCTCTTTTTATTGCTCATGAAAACCACACATTGCATGTTGTACCACCATACAGCGAGACCTTCGGAGGTGGTGATACTGATTGCTGTGCACACCAGTACCTCTAACACCCAGTAGCACGTCCTCTTGCATTGATGAATGCCTGTATTCATCGTGGCATACTACGCACAAGTTCATCAAGGCACTGTTGGTCCAGATTGTCAAACTCCTCAACGGCGATTCGGCGTAGATCCCTCAGAGTGGTTGGTGGGTCACGTTGTCCATAAACATCCTTTTCCAATCTCTCCCAGGCATGTTCGATAGGGTTCATGTCTGGAGAACATGCTGGCCACTCTAGTCGAGCGATGTCGTTATCCTGCAGGAAGTGATTCACAAGATGTGCACGATAGGAGCACGAATTGTCATCCATGAAGACGAATGGCTCGCCATTATGCTGACGATATGATTGAACTATGGCATTCAATTGAAGTACAGCCGTTACGGTGCCTTCCACGATCACCAGCGGCGTACGTCGGCCCCACATAATGCCATCCCAGAACATCAGGGAACCTCCACCTTTTTGCATTCACTGGACAGTGTGTCTAAGGCGTTCAGCCTGCCAGGGTTGCTTCCAAACACGTAAAAAATGGTTCAAATGGCTCTGAGCACTATGGGACTTAACATCTGAGGTCATCAGTCCCCTGGAACTTACAACTACGTAAACTTAACTAACCTAAGGACATCACACACATCCATGCCCGAGGTAGGATTCAAACCTGCGACCGCAGCAGTCGCGCGGTTCCAGAATGAAGCTCCTAGAACCGCTCGGTCACACCGGCCGGCTCCAAACACGTCTCCGACGATTGTCTGATTGAAGGCATATACGACACTCATCGGTGAAGAGGACGTGATGCCAGTCCTGAGCGGTCCATTCGGTATGTTGCTGGGCCCTTCTGTACCGAACTGTATGGTGTCGTGGTTGCAAAGATGGACCTCGCCGTGGATGTCGGAAGTAAGTTGCACATCATGCAGCCTATTGCTCACAGTTTGAGTCGTAACACGACATTCTGTGGCTGCAAGAAGAGCATTATTCAACATGGTGGCGTGGCTGTCAGGGATCCTTCGAGGCATAATCCGAAGGTAGTGATCATCCACTGCAGTAGTATCTCTTGGGTGGCCTGAGTGAGGCATGTCACCGACAATTCCTGTCCCTCTGTATCCCCTCCATGTCCAAACAACATCGCTTTGGTTCACTCCGAGATGCCTGGAGTCTTCCCTTGTTGAGGGCCCTTCCTGGCACGAAGTAACAATCCGGTCTCGACCTCGGTATTGGCCCTCTGGCCATGGTTGTACCACATACAACACGAGCCGTGTACCTCCTTCCTGGTGGAATGACTGGAATTGATCGGCTGTCGGACCACCTCCGTCCAAAAGGCGCTGCTCATGAGTGGTTGTTTACATCTCTGGGTGGGTTTAGTGACATCTCTGAGCATTCAAAGGGACTGTGACTGTGTTACAATATCCACAGTCAACGTCTGTCTTCAGGAGATCTGGGAACTGGGATGATGCAAAACTTTTTTAGATGTGTGTATATAGCTGTTTTGTAGATGTATCGAAACCGGGGGACTCTGTTGGTTGCTCTGTTGTTTTCATGGACTGTGTCCTCAAGGTCCGACTGCCTTGTGACTTAACTGTCTTTGACGCAGAATTATATGCGATGTTGCGGCCACAGGAGCAGATGAGACGTTCTTGCAGTGCCAAACTTCCTGTCTGTTCCGGTTCTCTGTATACTCTTCACTTCTTGAAATGTTTGCACCCAGCAGATAAAGTAGTCCAGACCATCCAGGATGCCCTCCTTCAACTACAACTACTGCAGAAGGAGGTTTCTTCGTGTTGGGTACCAGGACTCATGGGAATTGCGAGGAAGAAAAGGAAGGACGTAGCAGCCAAGAAGACGTGTCATGATCCTCAGGTATTTCAATGTGCCATCGGCCTGCATCCTAAAACCTCGCTGTTGAGCTCCAGAGTGTTGCATCCGTGGGAGAATTTGTCGCTGGAAGTGACAGACAGTAAGATCCGTCTATTAAAGCCCACAACGCAGCCGTGGTGCACTTCGATCCAGCCACGTAGACGGGATAAAGTTTTCGTCACTCGTCTTCGCACAAGCCACAGTCTATGATGCATGGGCTCTTGCTCCGACGAGGTGTCCCTCCAATTCGTCGTGCTTGTGGCGTACAGATCATTGAGCACTATATTTTACTGGAGTGCGTATTATTTTCCGCTCAGTGAGACGCGGCGGACTTACCGTCTGTTTTAGGTAACGTTCAAACGAAAGTGGTTAGAGTTTCAAAACGTTATCAATTGTTCAGCGTTTTTTCCAAGATTTTAAGGAATTGGTTTTAATGTGTTAACAGAATGAGTGGGTCAACAGTATTTCGCGTAAGTGGTCATCCACTGAGATTTTCCTGTGCCTTACTTTTAGTTCCTTTGTCGTTTTACTAGTATTTTAGTCTCCTGTATAGCATCTTTTATTCTTTCCCGTTGTCGTAGCGTCCATGATCACCTTTTCGTGATTTCTTCCACGTTTAATTCTTTTAATGTGTGTAAGGGTGCTGAAAACCTCGCTGTTGAGCGTTCGTAAGTACCAAACACTAGAACAACAATATCCACAACAATTGGATAACTGTGCGAATGTACAGTAAATTTATATCATTGATAATTTAGTTGTAAGGAGTGTGGACTTCGCCTCATGAAATTGTGGTGTTACACATATTAAAATTCTAACAAAAAGATAGATGTGTTTCTGCTTTGAGTAGCATTGTTATCAAAGAGTCTTATCATCAGAATTACTCTGAATTTAATTTGGTGTGTCCTTAGTTTATGAACTTTCCTTCATTGTTCTTCGGCTGTGGTTATGAAGTGACTTCAGGCCTACTTTTATGCCACTGAATAGAGAGGTTCACAGAGTCACTGAAACACTGTCACTGAAATACTATTAAGGAAAAAGTACAGTTACATGGACACAAATAAAAAGAAATCGAGCCAGTTTGGACAATAGATGTGTAACTTATTTTGAAAGATTACAAGTAGTTTAAAAATACCGCTTAATGATGGAATATGATGACACTGGAAACTAATACTGCCTAATGAAATTAGCACATATTCCCATTGTGTAGCATAGCAAAAATGTGCTTAGCCTTTCAGTTTGCTGAGGCTGGGAACTCTGAACATTGTAATGTTTTCGAGGAAGCGCCGGTATAACACAAATCTATGAAATCGTAAAAGAAATATGTACCATCACACATAATGGATGTTACTTTTCTAGAAACGTATTCTTCCCCTTTACATGTTTTTCATATAGACGGGTGTACCGTGATATTAGTAATAATAATCAGTAACCACGTATCCTTAATCAAGTTTTCACTTCAGTGCTTCCTCTCGTAGGACAGCTAATACATAATTTCGGATACTTTGCTAGACGATTCTTCGATCGCATGAAAAATAATTGCTAGGAAAATAACAGAATTAACGAATTTTCCGCTTGGATGAGATCCAATGTTGCGGCAGACAATCGGGGAGGGCTGCGACTTGTCGTCTATCATTAATTTCCCGCCCTCCCAGAGTGCACCGCTCCCCATGATAAATGTGACACATTTCTGACACTCGACGAGACGCTTCTTTATTCTGTTCTCCTCCGGATTGCTGCCAAGTGGTTTATCTCTTCCCACCCTCGCTTCTCTCTTTCTGCGAATTCTGAAGCGACGAATTCACACTTCTCTCCTGCTCACTCTTACATTACCGCATGGGAAAAATTACGTCTGTTTTTCTACCACCGTCCCTTTCCTACAGCTCAACATAATTTATTATGACTAATAATTACATGTAAATATATTTCTGCTATCCAATTCCATATTTTTTAATATTTTACCGATTATACTTCATTAATCTGATGGAATCATATTTTCCAAAAGACATGTGAGTCTCAAACTGTATCTTCAATAAGGACAGAAGCGGAAGTAATGAATTAAAATTTGTGTCTCGGTGTTGTCTTGAAGCCGGCTCTCCTGCCTAGGAAGCAGGAGACCCGGATTCAATTCCGGTCGTGGCACATATTAACTTCCCTTGCTTCTATCTTTATTGCAAATACCTCATTAAACATCTAAGAACCACTCACGACTGGGTAAGAAAAGAATAAGCTTTTACAACAGTTTTTCAGTTTCCACTGCTGAATGGTCGATGAAGGATAATTACGTGACGAACTGTTTGTATGTTAGTAGTATTCTATGCCGCTCCTGTGATCATTCAAGATAACGGAGTTGGCGCAAACATTATGGACTAGGAACCACGAAATCGTGCGGTAGCGTTCTCGCTTCCCAAGCCCGGGTTCCCGGGTTCGATTCCCGGCGGGGTCAGGGAGTTTCTCTGCCTCGTGCTGACTAGGTGTTGTGTGCTGTCCTTAGGTTAGTTAGGTTTAAGTAGTTCTAAGTTCTAGGGGACTGATGACCATAGATGTTAAGTCCCATAGTGCTCAGAGCCAATTGAACCATTTGAACCACGAAAAACATGAATCTCCTCAGACAAACAAATTTTCAGTTTACTTACATTACAACAGAGAAGCGTGCAAAAGTAGTCGTAAGTACGCTCTTTTAAAAATAACTTATTTATAACAGAATAATGAAGCCGACGGCAGTGGGATGCTGCAGTAGAGCCCCTCGTCTTTCCATTTGGCCGAAGAGAGTATCATTACATGTCACTGTCTTACCATACAGTGTGTGAAAACACTACGTATGCAAAATTTTAGAATTTAGAAGAGATAAAATAATCACATTTTTATGTGACAAAAATCTCCAGGTGGATCGTTTTCCCGCTAGTGGTCCATGAGGGTTTTTATTCTAGTGATGTTTACAGACAGTGTTCAAACTGACCTGTGACGAATGCTGTTTTAGAAATGTTGCTGAAAATGCCGTCCTTTTACATTAATGTACTACTAGGATTTACGTGATAATGATTGTCTAAACTCTCTAAACAACCAGAATTTTCACGAATAATGCCTGCAGCTTCCGCCAAATGAGTAAGCAGATCTGAGGTTTCTGTCGGTGCCTCGAATACCAAAAGCTTAATCTCCACCCATAAAAATAAATACCTGAACCCCTGTAAAATTTTCATCACATAAACAAGTGCTTCTTTTTTCCCCTCTAAAGATTTCAAGAAATTTTATACGTACTTTTTTTACCTCCTGTATACGATGAAAAGTAGGTCCGTTGAATTCAGAACCGAAACCAAAAACAAAGGAATGATTCCTTGGTTTCTCCCTGCGTATTTGTTGATCTAACTGTCCACCAGTGTACTGCCGGTCCATAGTGTCCAAAGGCCATAGCATTTCGGCGATCAAACATGTTGCCATCGTCAGATATGTTGACAAACTGAGCTCTTCAGTCACTTGTCACTGGAAGGACAGGAAATTCCCAGACCTGATATGCTGAGGGCTAAACATTGGAGTGTTATTTCTGCATAGTCCTCATGGGTAGATTTCCGTTTGCTTGTCATGGTGGAATGGTTGCAGATGATAATCGAGAGAACAAAGATACATGTTCACTAGCACTCTAGCGGTTAGTAATATTGAGGCGGAAAACTGGCAGGGTGGCACAGCATGCTTCCTAGGTCCTTCAATTCTTATTGTACTTCTTTTGGCTGAGCCGGCATACCGCCACGATGCGGACGGTGTAATGCCTTTCTTCTGAAGTGGACACTGGGAAGGGG
Organism: Schistocerca serialis cubense; assembly: GCF_023864345.2. Taxonomy (NCBI): domain Eukaryota; kingdom Metazoa; phylum Arthropoda; class Insecta; order Orthoptera; family Acrididae; genus Schistocerca; species Schistocerca serialis. Next base: position 594,299,377 of record NC_064640.1, on the reverse strand, counting down.
TTAACATCCATTAGATTTTTCCACGGAAGGACGGCACGTAACACAAGTAGTAGGTCCTGGTTGAAAATATACGATACGTGAGGAACAGAAGGTTTAGATTTGTCTGGTGAAGTGATGGGTTAGCGATTGTAGATGTGAGGATAGCTGTCCTGGATAGACACAGATCTTTTGCAGCGTCGCCACGACGCTTTTCTGATCTGGGAGAGTGATACAGTCTGGTGTCGGTGCCGAGGCACACACTGGAGTGGCCTTCGGTGACGCCGCAGAACCCTGAGCGTGGGCGGCGTAGGGAGCCGTCTACTCCGTGGCTGCTGACACGTGTGGGGAGGCGCGACTGCAGCAGGTGTTTCTTTTTCTTCCTCTTCCTCTTTTGGAATCACCTCCATGGCTTTCTACATCTCTGCAGCTGTCACGATGGTGGTGTCAATTCCCCTCCGTCTGCACCGCGGATGAGTGGGTGGTGGAGGGTGGGGTGTGGGTACGGAATGGTGGTGATAGGCGTCTCCTCTTTTGCAGCTCTGAGCTCCTCCCACACCTGCTGCAGCTGGCGGTGAACGTAACAGACGTCTGTCTCCAAGGCAGCCGTGTCTGCGGACCACAATCTTAGCGCAGTCACCCAAATACTGGCACAGTGTCGTCAGAGAAACCATCCAAATTCGCCCCAGGAATAATCTTATCAACCGGGACTGCAGCTTTAGTCTCATGAAGGCTTGGGGACCAGCACTGGGTCTAATTAAGAAGACGGTCAGCCAACACAATGATCTGGCGACTAGGGCGGAGGGAACAGCTCGTGATGGGAGACGACATAAGTCGTCCGCCCGCCCTCGCGCCCGTCGACTACGTAGGTCGTAGATGATGACAACCACATCAGATTAGTCAAAGATTGTTTACCAGTTTTCCTGGGAAATCAGGATGAAGGACAACATCACTGACGCAATAACTGAGGAAGAAGTGCAGATACAATTCTCCCACATCAATCCCCGTAAAGCAGGTGGTGTCGACCAGATCGAAAACACCATCCTCCAGGAAATGCCGCAAGACGCAGTCTATGTTCTGACTGGTGTCTTTAACATCTTATGAACTTGCAATCCGCTCTGCATGGAAACACGTGGAGGTTGTTGCCGTTCCTAAACCTGGTGAGGAAACAATACTGTCACACAGTTATAGGCCAGTAAGCCTACTGCCAGCCCTTTCTAAGATTTTCGAAAGGCTTCACTTCAAACGGCTGTGCAGTCCCAGAGTCGAGCTTGCGCTTTATGCAGAAGACACAGCGCTGTTTGCGTGCATGTCTCAGCGTGCACGTAATGAGACGTCGGCTGCCAAAAGCACGCGATAGTAGGGGGACAACCTATGTGCCAGTGCACGTTGCATTGTTGCCAAATTTATTCAAGATGGCGGCGATGACGTCATCCAAGATGGAAGCATGTAGACTTGGCAACATCGCATGACCTCATCCAAGATGGTGGATTTTGGCGGGAGAATAGTCCAATTGTGCTACATCCACTAACCTAACCTTCAGAAAAAATGGCGGGAAGTTTGAATTTTGGCAGGAAAATAGTCCAATTGTGCTACATCCACTAACCTAACCTTCAGAAAAAATGGCGGGAAGTTAGAATTTTGGCGGGAAAATAGTCCAGTTGTGCTACATCTGTAAGTAGGCTGTTTAGGTTTTTTCATTGGTAACGCCACCTCTGTATGAAAATCACTGGCTGTGCTGTGGGCAGTCTGTGTCTGCTTTGCATTGTTGTAATACTCGCCATTGTAGTGTTGGGCAGCGGCAGCTGGCTGTGAACAGCGCGTAGCGTTGCGCAGTTGGAGGTGAGCCGCCAGCAGTGGTGGATGTGGGGAGAGAGATGGCGGAGATTTGAAATTTGTCATGAACTGCTATATTTATATATGATGATATCAAGGTAAATACATTGTTTGTCCTCTATTAATATCTTTCATTTGCTAACTATCCCTATCAGTAGTTAGTGCCTTCCATAATTTGAATCTTTTATTTAGCTGGCAGTAGTGGCGCTCGCTGTATTGCAGTAGTTTGAGCAGCGAAGATTTTTGTGAGGTAAGTGATTTGTGAAAGGTATAGTTTAATGTTAGTCAGGGCCATTCTTTTGTAGGGAATTTTGAAAGTCAGATTGCGTTGCGCTAACAAAATATTGTGTGTCAGGTTAAGCACAGTCATGCATAAATAGTAAAAAAGGGGACGTTTCATATGTCGACCCTTAGCCTAGGATACCTCACTGGAATCTTCTGATTTTTTTCTTGTAGTTTGTGTAATTAGTGTAGATTTTGTTTATTGCTAGCGCGTAATTATAGAGAGAATTTCCTTTGTAGTTGCAGTCTTTCATTGTGGTACAGTAAAACAGTTGTAGTATGCATGCAGTTTTACACCAAGTATTTCTCAGCAGCGCGTGCAATTAACTAGATATTTTTTCAGTGTTATGTTAATGTGTTCTCTTATTTTTGCTCTTCAAATTGTGCTTTTCTGTGTTGTCGTGTGAAATATTGTGACAATAATGGCGTGTGAAAAACGTAATACTAGGCTCCAAAGTAAACTGAGAAATGACAGTGAAGACGAAAGCAGTGTGTTAGCGCCGCAGAGTAATGAATTAACAGACATTCAAAGTAGTAATTTGGTAACTGTGCATAGGGAAATGGAGCGGGCGGCAAACAATGGCGTGGACAGTGAAACAATTAGTGAAGAGGGACGCATTATCGAACGATCTGTCGGCAACAGCTCGCCTCAGGAATCCGAAATGACAGGAAACAATCTCGCAAATACTGTAGATTCAGGTTTTGGTTCCTCACCGTTTTCTCAAATAAGTCAAGACACATTTTCTGCTTGTCAAAATGTGAATGTTGCCGGTGCAAATTCACTGCCGAAAAGCACTGAGGAACATGTTCCAGACACCAGTGCATTGTTATTACAATTAATACAGCAAATGGGACAAACACAGCAAAAGCTTCAAAAGTTAGACACAATGGAACAAAATCTTCGAAAGTTAGACACAGTGGAACAAAATCTTAAAAAGTTAGACACAGTGGAACAAAATCTCAAAAAGTTAGACACAGTGGAACAAAATCTTAAAAAATTAGACTCATTGGAACAAACTCTTGAACAAACACGTGAAGACTTAACTACTGAGTTACATAACATTGAATCGAAATGTCAAAAAGTCTGTAATGACGTAAAAACACAAATTTGTGAGCATTTTCAACCTATTTTTTCGCGGCATGAAAATGCATTACAGAATCACGAAGCAGCCATAAAAGAACTGCAAATTATTGTTCATGAAAATCATGAGACCTTGCAAGCTAAATTTGACTCAGTTGCATCTACCGATTCGGTTACGCAACTTGCAAAAACTCAGGATAACTTAAAGGACACAGTAGATTCGATTTCAACACAAATGGACACTCTGAAACTTGGTTCAGAAAAACACACTGAGGAAATGTGTTCATTATCAGAGAAAGTAGTTGAACTTTCGGATCAGCTAAATAATTTATCTACGAAGGTAGATGATAATCTGAATGACGCAAAACCGGTAGTCTTTAATGACACAGAACAGAGCGAACAAATTAGGAAACTGAAACAAAATCTGAATCAAATTGATACGCAACACCAAAGAGAAATCCGGGAAGTACAAGATCAGCTGACACAGGTAATACAAGAATTACGTATTTCAGAAGACACTCGCGCTCCAACACGGGAAGAGGAACTTAGAAATACGCAAAAGCCACAAAATAATAACACAGGGCATTTCGGTAATTATGAAAGAAATTGGCAAGGTACACCGAATTTTGAGATGGAACCGCCGACACGACGTAACTATGACCGAGATGCTACTCGCCGACACGATGATTTTGACTATAAGCTGTTCATTACTACACGTAAATTCAAAACGTTTAAGAATTCTGCCAACGACATTCATCCACAAGCGTGGCTCCATCAATTCTCTCATTGTTTCCCTCCCAACTGGTCATTGGAGCACAGGTTAGAATTTATGTGTGGCTACTTAGAGAATGAACCAGGTGTAAGAATGCGATCGGTCATTCACGATTGTCACAGTGAAGGAGATTTTTATCATGCCTTCCTCTCAGCGTATTGGTCTCAAGCTACACAAGACCGTGTAAAACATAGCATCATGATGATGAAACTTTGAACTATCTGAATTTTCCAGTCTTGTCAAATATTTTGAAGACATGTTGCATAAGAATCAATATCTTTCAAACCCATACAGCCCCTCAGAACTCATCCGCATTTGCTTACTCAAATTGCCTGAACATTTACGACATATTATTTTAGCAGGACGTTGCAAAGATGACATTGAAGCATTTCAGGGTCTGTTACAAGAACTGGAAATTGACACTGACAATCGGGGAACGCGGAAACAGGAGCACAACAATTACAGGTCACATCTGTCACAATTCCACGATGAAAGAAATAATAACTGGACACGACAAGGCTATTCTCACAACACATATCGTGACCAAAACAGACACCACCCGTATGACAACCGTTGGCAGAGTAGTAATAATTACAGGGAAAGATCACCTCTCCGCAGTAATGACTATCACAGAGACAATCAGAGAAACAGACAATATGGGAACCAAAATAATTATTATCAAGGGAGACAGAATAACTTCAGACGCAACGGTCCAGCGCGCAGTTACGATTCAGGGAGAAATTCTCCACCACGTGACCGACAAGAAAGATACTATCAAATCTACCGACATGACGACAGACGATATGATCGTAACGACAGACCTGAATTGCATCAGAACTGGCGAGATTTAAACAGAGCAGAGCACTCTCGTCACGATGAATTTGTAGAAGTTAGGTCTCCAAATCCCAATAACGACGCGCGCCAACAAAGAGACAATAGGCAATGACTCACTCAGCTGGCAGCCACAATACGTACTTATGAAACTGACGACGCAGCTGCCGTAGCTAGTAATTACGTAAAAATGGAAGACATTAGGGACATCTTACTCCAAGAACACGACGTAAAACATAACAACATTGCATATCCTGTGATTCACATTACAGTAAATGACGTAAAATTTACGGCAGTACTTGACTCTGGCAGTCCCATTTCAGTAATCAGTGAAACAGCCTTTAGCAAGTGCAACAAATCGAACGATTGCCCCACACTTCCGTTACGTAAGATTAAATTGCAAGGTGCAATCTTTGGAAAAAGTGTAGATGTACGCCAACAAACCAACCTAGAATTCTTTTGTCAAAGCCACAGCTTCTCTATGAACTTTCTTATTGTTCCATTATTGTCGACGGAAATTATACTGGGAGTAGACTTTTTAAATGAATACAAAGCAATCTTGAGCTTTCACGATGCTGAAATAAGTTTAGAAAAAGAAGGTAAGTCAGTAGCTTTGAAATTTGAAGATTGGCTCTCAAACCATGACGAGGAAATTAATCGGCTTTACCTTCTGTTAGACAACAGTTCGGAATTTTCGACGGAACTTGACACTAACAATCACTCTGCAAGTACTGACAGGGATGACATCGACGGCATATTTGAAATTAATGAGTTAATTCAGAATAAAATTCAAGCAATTGAGAATTGTAATGACACTGATAGGCAGGACCTTTTTGAAATTTTACAAGCACATTCCACAGTTTTTACTCACAAAACAGGAACAATCAAGGGATTTCAATACCAATTTCGTGTTCGTGAGCATACTAAATTTTGTGTTAGACCATACGTAATTCCAGCACATTATAGGGACCGTGTTAGAACAGAAATACAATCTATGCTTGACGAGGGCATTATTGAGCCTGCAGTAAGCTCATACAACAATCCGTTACATGTTGTTGAGAAGAAAAATGGATCGATCAGACTTGTCTTAGATTCGAGACAAATCAATACTATCATTATTCCTGAAACAGACAGGCCGCAGACGATGGAAGAACTTCTTCAAAATTTTAATGGTGTAAAAGTGTTGTCTTCCATTGATCTCAGATCCAGATTTTATCAGATCGAACTTCATCCAGAATGCAGAAAATACACAGCTTTCCTTTGTTTCGGCGTTTGTTATCAGTTTCGGAAACTTCCCTTTGGTTTGAATATTTCTTCGGCAGCATTCATTCGTGGGTTAAATTCCATATTACCTGAGTTCTTAAAACGTCACATCACCTTATATGTGGACGATATTCTGATAGCAGAAGCTTCATGGGAACAACATAATCGCATTCTCAACAGTTTGTTACATATTTTTGCAGAATCTGGAATTACAGTTAACTTGGAAAAGTCTGAATTCGGTAGGACAAAAGTGAAGTTTTTGGGACATATTATTTCTTCTGAAGGCATTCAGCCGGATCCTGAAAAGTTAGAAGCAATCAGAGCCATTCCAGTTCCATCTACAAAAAGACAAGTCCGCAGTTTTCTAGGTCTCGTAAATTTTTACCGTCGTTTTCTGAATATGCAAATTCTTGTTACACCAAAACTTTGTTCTCTCACTGGAAAAAATGCTATTTGGAACTGGGACGAACAAGCACAATTGGAATTCAATTCTTTGAAAGAAGCGTTACTTCACGCGCCAATCTTAGCTCATCCAGATCTGTCACAAGATTTCTGCCTTAGCACGGATTCTTCTAAAGTCGGTCTTGGTGCCCATTTATTTCAAGAAGCCATAGAAAATGACACTACCGTTCAGAAAACCATTGCTTTTGCTAGCCGAGTGCTAACAAAATCTGAAAAAAATTATTCCGTTACTGAATTAGAAGCTTTAGCTATCGTTTGGGCATTTAACAAATTCCGTTTCTTTCTTTCTGGTAAGCACGTAAAAGTATACAGTGATCATCGTGCATTACAATTTCTTATGTCCTCAAAATTAAATCATGACAGGTTAAAACGTTGGGCATTGTTTCTGCAAGAATTCCGCTTCACAATAGTCTACATTCCCGGCAAGGAGAACATTGTTGCGGACGCACTGTCACGCGCACCGGCTGGGCTTGAGAAAAGTAACACAGAAGGCAACCTCGAGAAAAATTTCAGTATTCTTTACATTCAGAAAGTCGCCTTTGAAAACTTCATCACCACATCTTTAAAGGACATTGCTCATGAACAAGATAAAGATCCGATTTGGAAAGACATCAAGAGCAAATGGCATGAAAAGACACACACACAGATTCGGCATTATTATCTGGTTAGAAACAACATACTGTTCAAACGCTGCACTGTTGATGACAAGCTATGGGTACTTTGCATTCCTGACGATTTTGTTAATAAGCTCATTTGGTACATTCATTTCAGCTACGCACATTTTGGTCCACGAAAATGTTATCATATTCTTCGAACGACTTGTTATTTTAACAATATGGAAAAAAGAATTCGAAGAGTCTTGTCTATTTGTAAACTTTGTCAAAAGGCGAAACCATCTACTATCTCCCATAGTGCTCCGCTGTTTCCTATCATTCCTTCTAAATTAAAAGAATTTGCTGCTGTTGATCTCTTGGGACCGCTTGTCAGAACATCTAATGGATTTTCGTACGTTCTAGTCGCTGTTGAACTTACTTCAAAATTTGTTTCTTTCACACCGTTACGTAAAGCCATTGGACGGTCTGTATCCAACGCCTTTGTTAAAAATTTCTTACGTGAAGTTGGACACGTTAGTAAAGTCATTTCAGATAACGGACCGCAATTCAGATCTGCTGTTTGGTCACGCATGCTTCGCAACCATAAAATCAAACCTGTTTTTATTTCATTGTACTCACCACATTGTAACCCGTCTGAATGGATTATGAAAGAAATCAATAAGCTTTGCAGACTTTATTGTCACAGAAAGCATCAGCATTGGGACAGATATTTACACTTATTTCAAAATGTGCTGAATGAAATGCCTCATGATTCCACTGCTTTAGCACCTACTCTTGTACTAAAGAATGAAGAACCACCGAACAGAATCAGAGAGCTTGTACCTTTCCCAAATACACGTAAACTTCGACACAAAGACATAATTGATTTGGCTCTTAAAAATATAAAATCTGCAGCAGACAAAAGGAGAAAACTACACGGTAAAGCAAATGCAAAGAAATTGTATATTGGTCAGAAAGTTCTCATTAAAGCTCATTCATTGTCACATAAGAAGAAACACTTGAGTCACAAATTCTTTCTAGTTTACAATGGACCTTACAGAATCCGACGTATACCACATGATAATTGTGTTGAAGTTGAAACTCTGCGTACTAGGAAGAGTAAAGGTTTACACCACATTTCACATGTAAAACCATTTATTGACAGATAATTTGTCTTTTAACTTTGTCTTTGCCATAAAACGTTTCACTTCACGTTACTAGTATGCTTTAGAAACTGTTACCATGCAACAATGTTTGAAGCTAAATATCCAGCCAAGAACCAAGAGAAATTATTTAAACAGAAATTACGAATGCATTGTTATTGTGGACAGACGACACAGTGTTATTGTGTGTGTGCATTCTTGCTTGTTTGTTGCACGATTACGTAACGACTATAAGGCTCACATACTTAGAACATTTACCAGTACTGCTAATGAGATTTTAATGCAACATTTTGGTTTACTTGAAAATACATTCCGGATTTAAAGTACTTTCTGTGAGATACCAGATGAGACAATAGTTAGTTTATATGACAGCTACACGATTTTATCACGACGCTACTAATGAGTGACAATTTACAATGTTGATTTTGCGGTGTTTCTGTTTTATATCTGCACAGTTTTTCTGTATTATTCTGGAAAGTAAAACATGTTTTAGTAGTAACTTTTATGGTATAGCTACAAGGAGACAGCCTTTTCTGTAGCACAACAATACGTTACAGCACAGTACTTTCTTCATCACGGCAATAAGCGTAATAAGTATGATATCTATACGCAAAGCATTTCACTTTGTTTATCATGAGGTCAGTACATTGACTTCTGCAGAACTTAGCTTTGGGGGACGATAACTACGACACTTCCACAGAGATTATCTTACAGCAAGACGCATGTTTAGCACTACAGGACACGTATTTGAGTGATAAATTTTGTACTAAAAACATTTATTTTCAAAGATATTTGAAACACAATGATACAAAGTTTTTCCGTGATACATTTCATTCCATTGCAATAATCTGTAGCACCTGAGGGTATAATTACATTAATCCTCAGGGGGGTACATGCTTACTTTGTGTACCATGTGTGTGGCAACCACAAGGAACCCTAGCTAATACGGTATTTGCTTATACAACTTTACACATCGGTACCATATTTCTCTAACACACAATTTACACAGCTATCTGATCATTTAACTGAGAGAGACAAACATTTATTTTTACTATATCAGTGACAGATGTTTACGTAATTACACAGTTGGATAACTTCACACTTATGAAACTGTATTTTGTCTGTACTTTGTAAACTGTTCATATTTTTTCAGAACCATTGTGATACTATGAGAGCTTTGAATGATGTATTTGGTAAAGGGATTATGATTTTAAAGTACGTTTGAGGCAGATGACACTTTTGACATGAGCAGAGAATTTTTTTAATTATTGGAGGAAGCTACGACGTATTTGAGATTTGACTGAGGTGTTATGATGTTATTTTTATGACGACGATGTGTATTATGCTGCTGAGGTATGTTTACGATTAATAGGCTGAGGCTATATGAGTTATTTGATTATGCTTCATATTTATAATGACGAAATATTGACGAGTGTCGATGGATACGTATATGTGTAATAAGGTAAGGAGTAATGAATAGTGGGTAGGGACTCTTGACTTGTTAAAAAGGATGTTGGAAACCAAGAATCGTACTTTAAGAGTTATGACATTTGTGAATCATGTGTGAATGTATCACAATGCCACTGAACATTTTTTGGACACTGTTATATTCATGGGATTTTGTTTCTGCAGATTTGCAACGCTAATTCTTGACCTGTGAAATATTTTTATGTGAGACTGTCACTGTAGCGGAAACTGCTGTCGTAAATATTTCCGTAAGAAAGTTAAGTGACCACCTGCACGTAATGCGTCGCGGGCACCCACCTGGGCGACAGCCGCCCGAAAAAAAGCCATTAGCCTTTCAGCGCCACAGGTAGGAAAAAAAAAGAAAGTGGGAAGCCATTAACCTTGCTATTGACATTCCTTTGTAGAAAGCATCGCAAATATTACAAGCTCATTACCTGAAAACATATGATTACTCGTACTTTGTGCTAATTACTGAAATGCTTATGAATTGATGGGAAATATTCGTACATCTGCACACCTGATAATGACAAGTGTCTCTCTACGAGAGTTGAGAGCTGCTGACTTACGAAATGCCACATAGCTATTGAATGATGTTTTTATGCTTTGGTTTGCGTAATTGCTTATTTCATTTGATATCTGGTTTCCAGCTGTGTTGCAGCATTGCTTTTACAAAATGAAATGCATTTGCTAATGTGAACACTTTCTGTCAACAGATCTATTAAATAATTATTTTATGATCCACATTCTTTAAAAAAGGAGCACTTGGAAAGGAAAGAACAATAAGAAGGAACTAGTAAGAGTAACACATAATTTTCTTTTCAAGTACATGGTAATATTTCTTTTTACAATCAGTTGTTGTGGTGCACCACTTTAATTACTTAGACATTAAGATGTGATTATACATTTGCCTTATCTGCATTGTCATCTTTAGTGTACTATTTTTCCTGCTTGAGCTATGTCATGTTTAGATATAAGCTGCTGTTTGCCAGGCATAGTGCTACTGAACTTTAATTTGTGTTACTCTGCTAAGCCAGATTTATTTTTTTGTTTCCTGCGCATTGCCTCATATTAGTTGTAATGTTGAATTGCTTAATAATTTATATTTAGTGTAGCTTGCTTTGCAATTTTCCATTTTTTTTGTCATTGCTGTTTGTGATAATTTGTTATGTGATGCTGCATTGCCTCGTCCCTTAGTTTAGCATCTGAGCTCAGTAGATTTAAGTTAGCTTAAGAGGGGGTAGTAAGAGAATGAGTTGTAATGAATTGGAAGAAATGCATTGAGAAAACAGGTTTAGGTAGGATTTTCTTGGAAATAAATGTTGAGGTAAGAAATGTGTGAACATATAAATACAGAAAGCATGCTTAGATAGAATTTTTTTGGTGGAAACAAAGGATGAAATAAGAGGAAAGATATATGAAGTTTTGGGTTGGACTGCAGTACCAAATGTTACACTGAAAACGAACCCTATCCTTTCCTATTGGTGTTATCCCACTATATGTTTGTGTACCCTTGAGTATTTGTTTTCTTCCTGTCTCTGTGTAGTTTCATAGAATTTTTTCTTCTTTTAAAATTAAGCTACATTCACTATGATGAGGAATACTGTTATCCTCGAATATAATTGGCATTAATAATATGTTATTTACTTTGTAAAGATGTTAGATATTATTAATTCTGTTTTGTTTTAATGCTCATGTGTGAAGTTGATGTTTCAAAAGTTATTGTGATCTTTTATGTATGTACTCATGTCATAATTCCACTGATGTATATGTTAGTTCGATTCTTTTGTAAAGCCTGTACTACAGATGTTATCTGTATTGTTATGTTTTTAATAATGTATTCTGTACCTTTGTTATTGTATTTTTATGTTACCAAATTGTAATTGTTACCAGTTCTTCAAATTAAGTTACATTTCACTGCACACGTTTCTGTTGGTCATAGTATATGGACAATATGTGAGAAGGAGGGACTGTTAGTGTTTGCACGTGTGTTTATAATTCAGCAAGGGACTGGATAACAGCATTGCTGGTTCTAAGAACAATTTCAAAAACTTTGTGAGTGCACAAGTGGTGGTTTATGGACTTGCTATATTGTCCGCAAGACTCTACAGTGGTGATTGTGCACCAGCACAGTCACAACAGATGGCTGCTGGCCATCTCTTCAAGGACTACAGTAGGTCTACATCTTTGATGATCCATCAATACCATTATTTCTACAAGGACTGCAGTGGGTCTGCACCTCTGGTGGCCCACCAATACCGTAATCTCTACCAGGACTACAGTGGGTCTGCTCTGTGATGACCTACCTACCAATATTCATCAAAACTTCGACTGACTCTGCAGTGGGTTTGCTCTGTTGTGGCCCATTACCTGTCAGCATGTCGAGAGTCAGCACTGTCTTTCCGTTGGAAGGACAACACTACTTCTCCAAGACTGCATGGAAATCCACTACTTCTGTGTGCATTTTCTTTTACTGCTCAGACTTTGAGAAAAACACTGCTATTCTACTGTTATGTATGATTAGGACTGTCTTTATGGACTGTGAGAAAATTTGAGCTTTTGACCAACGTTGTATCAATAAGTGTGTGCATTTGATATCTTTGTTATTGTAATTATGAAAAATTTTTTCAATTCTGTATTGGCCACTGCCCAATCATATTTGTAAAAATTTTTGTGGGGAGCATGGGGGCTATGTAAGTAGGCTGTTTAGGTTTTTTCATTGGTAACGCCACCTCTGTATGAAAATCACTGGCTGTGCTGTGGGCAGTCTGTGTCTGCTTTGCATTGTTGTAATACTCGCCATTGTAGTGTTGGGCAGCGGCAGCTGGCTGTGAACAGCGCGTAGCGTTGCGCAGTTGGAGGTGAGCCGCCAGCAGTGGTGGATGTGGGGAGAGAGATGGCGGAGATTTGAAATTTGTCATGAACTGCTATATTTATATATAATGATATCAAGGTAAATACATTGTTTGTCCTCTACTAATATCTTTCATTTGATAACTATCCCTATCAGTAGTTAGTGCCTTCCATAGTTTCAATCTTTTATTTAGCTGGCAGTAGTGGCGCTCGCTGTATTGCAGTAGCTTGAGCAGCGAAGATTTTTGTGAGGTAAGTGATTTGTGAAAGGTATAGTTTAATGTTAGTCAGGGCCATTCTTTTGTAGGGAATTTTGAAAGTCAGATTGCGTTGCGCTAACAAAATATTGTGTGTCAGGTTAAGCACAGTCATGCATAAATAGTAAAAAAGGGGACGTTTCACATCCATTAACCTAAGTGTCCAGAAGAAAAAATGGCGGGAAGTTTGAATTCTAACAGGATAATGCATGCAAAAAACCGTACTTTTCTTTATTATTATTGATTATCATTTATTAACATTTGTTATCATTTATTATCATTTATTATTATTTACATCATGCACGTGTGTGTGCAATCCAACTGTGTTAGTTCATGCCCTTGCCACCAGAGAGCACCACCGTGACATCATTAAAGATGAATGATTTTAGCGGGAAGAAAGCCAATTGTGCTACCTCCACTGAACTACCACTACCGTTCTCCTGCACATTCAGTCTTTGGTGAGCTGTCGTTGCCATGTGTTCGATCATAGAGATGGATGTGGGTGATAGAGTAGCCTTCAATAACTGCATTTCATGTAGACATTGGAGGGAGGACTGTAGCCACAGTTCACTACATGAGGTGTGGAAGTGTATGATAATGGAGGAGTGTCAGAGCAATAAGTACAAGAATTCTTTTCAGCAGATTTTGCCAATGCAGAGGGATGGAACCAGGATGCATCTTGTAACCTGCATATGCTCATGTGCATGCGCAAATTGCAGGCTTCTTCACCATCAAACATTCACTCTTCCAAAACGTAAGAGACGTTCAGATAACGCCAACTCGCTTCAGCATACGCATATTTGTATACAACGTATATACCATTGAAGCCCATCCTGCAGAATGTGTTCAATCAATGAGTTATTGGTGTTCGACCGTGATGAGTTTAACAGCAGTGTAGTTTGCAAGCATACAGCCAAGGACTGCCCCCATAACCTCCTACATGCTGAATGGGAACGTGCATTAATCCTGGAACATATGAACAAGAACACAGTCCTCCAAATAAATTCCCTCCAACGAAATGCTTTAAAAATGCATTACCCATCTCATGGAAACATCTGCTACTGTTTGAACTGGCTGCCTTTTCTAAGGCCCACATATAAGCTCCCAGCCCACAAGAGACGACTGCCTCCGATCCAGCAGAGTGACGAACTGACCTAATTCACGAGTTCTCCGCTAGAGGGTCCTTCGATAGGTCATGGGTTCACCTTATTCAACCAATAGCAGCACAGCATCTTGATGACGTAGTTGGCTTCTATATAAGGAGGACTCAGCAGCTCCTCCATCTTTGTTCCAGTCGGTCAAGATGAAGCGTCAGTCACCACCACATCAGAATAGGAGGAGGAGCAAGCAGCACCAGAAAAGTAATTCCTCAAATTATTATTATTATTATTATCACTATTATTATTATTTCTCTACCAACATCACATCATTTCTTATGGATATTCGTCTTGGTCCTCCATCAGCTCCACCCATGATGCCAACATCAGCAGGTCCCAGCATGTCCCGGTCCATGCACGTGAAGGCCTTGGACTCGCCCACGCAGGATCCTGTAGCTCAGCCTCTCAGCATGCTGGAGCAGGATAGCCAGGTGTTAATGTCGGTGCCAGAGGCTGCGCTTGACGGGGGTTTAAAGTACTGGGCTGCTTCATACGCACCGTCCACTGATCATAATCTCACAAGGGACATCCCGCCATCAGTGCAAGAACAGCAGGCTAACAGCGCTGGTGTGGACGTCGTGGTTGAGAAGATACCGACCGCCGCTGCACCTCATCCTTTACTAATCGCCTCAATCTATGTGTTAACAGCTAGTGGTTCAAAACGTTTCCATGTAGGACTTGAAAATTCACAATGCAGTAGCCTCTCAACTGTGTTAGAGCTGGAAAATGTGCTCAAAAATATTAAAGTGAAATTTTCTGACTACGAGTGGGATGAACTGTGTCGTTTAAAAACACAAATCAAGAATCATATGACTACCGAATATTATCCATCCCACACCTACCAGTACATGTACTGTGGCAGTCTAACTGTGAGTATTCTATCACTGTATGATGATGCTACACTAAAAATTAAAAGTGCTGATGGTTATAGTATTTTCATGCATCACCCCACTGTTGATAACTTGTTCAATTTAGACATGGCTCTAACTAGTACGATGAGAGACTAAATAGATGTGCCGATACGTTCAGGCAGTGTACACCGACATCATTAACTGGCTTCACACATGTAGCATTCTCATAGGTGATTTAGAACATTGTTTTAGTATGTGTATAACACCAGTGCTCAAGTCTTGTGCTATTCCTCGAATAAGTGTTGAAAATGTCGAACTGATGGAATACCGGACTATTGTAATTCACCCATAACATTACGAGATATACGTGCTGAATTTCAAGCCTACAAGAAGCAGCTATTTTCAAAATACTGTACTTCTGCTGCACCGCTTAAAAAAGAATGTACTGATTTTTTCTCATGCTGATCATATTTGTAAATATTTTAATAAATAAATATATTATTTTATAATATTAAATTTGTCATTGCGTGTTTTTTATTTGTCAACACAAAATGGCACCTACGTTAATCTATATGAATGCCTTCCCTTTAAATATACCACCTCGAGTTCATTCTATTGTGTAGCCGCTGTAGCTCAGTTGCTAAGGTGACTGCGCTGTAGTGACTACACACAAACACATATTTTTAATCATATAAAAGCGTATTCCACACCTTGACCTACCACAGTAAGTATCATGGCGGGCTGGGTGAAACACTCTCGCCTCAAGCGCTTTGTTGTAGGTGACTGGTCCTGTGATGATGACCAAGACCAGAAGTCCAACAAGAATGGATCACTCCTTCCCGACAGCATACGAGCTATAATTGTAGGTCCAACCAGCTGGTAAGACAAATGTCCTCATGGCTCTGTTAACGCACATAGACGGAGTCCGCGTCGGGCACCTTTTCGTCTTCTCCAAAACACTCTTTCAGCCCAAATACCAGTTACTGAAGAAAATATTAGATGGAGTAGATGGTGTAACGTACAGAGCATTTAGTGAAAGCGACGACGTCCCCCCACCTGAAGAGGTAAAGCCTAACACAACCTTCATATTTGACGATGTCGCTGTTGAAAAGCAAGATCAAATCCGTAAATATTTCTGCTTTGGCCGTCATATGGGTGTTGATGTATTTTATCGGAGTCAAACGTATTCCAGGATCCCAAAACAGCTGGTGAGGGACAATGCAAATCTCATTATAGCATTCAAACAAGACAACCTCAATTTAAAGCACATTTACCATGCTCACGTAGGGACCGACATGTCGTACAATGAATTTGTAAAGATATGTGCTGATTTCTGGAACCACTCACAATACGGCTTTCTCGTTATTGATAAAACCCGTAGACTAAATGACGGTAGGTATAGCCGGAACTTCCAACACTTTCTCTATATATAAACGTACGAAAATACCTTATCCCATCAGTTAACACCTCACCATGGACAAATTCGCACGATTGGCGGATGCTGAGTCTGAGAGATTAGGTGTGCAAAGACAGAGTGCCCGAATGTACACCGATATCAAATTTATAAATCTTGAGTCCAGACTAGTTAAGGTTGCAATGGAATTAAAGGACACCCAGAAACTTCTTGCCATTAACCAAAACCGGATAGAGAACAGAATTAGTGCAATTGAGGGCGTGATAGAAGCCGAGGCCGTTGTTTTTGAACAAGGTGGCGTAGGAAAAAAGGAGAAGAAGAGGTACAACAAAGCATATATAAAACCACATGATATTCCGAGCACTGATTAGTATCCTTCGAGATGTCGACAAAGCATCAAGTCATTCAGGCGCGCTAAGCAGTTCGAGAGAAATTACGTTTACTGAAGTTGGGGCATATAGATCGCGAGCAAACACTAAAAGAAACTTTTAAACCTGTTACCGAATCTATCACCAAGATAGCTTTGCATAATAATGACCCAATCGCAGAATCCACCAACCAGTATCCGACCGTTAAGATAGATAGAACATTTGGTGTCAGCAGGGCGAGACCGTACATGCTGGGCTCTCAAACTATAACTTTATCCGATAGCACAATACGCATCGGGGATACAGAGTTTAAAAGAACACCTGGCTTAATGAACCTAATCTTCCTAAGGCCATCAAAAAACTTAAAATACTCAACCTAAGATCGTAAAGTCTATCGGGAAACAATTAACTTGACTGATCTGTACAAAAATCCCGACGGAACAATGAAAAAGCCTGAAAACTCTAAATACACTACCATTACACAACCTTTACTCAATGAGCAAGCTAAAAGCGTCGGTGAGAGTGTAGACTTTCAGCATAAAGGAGTGAGCAATCAAGTCCCGCAGTATATATATTACGATGACCCAGCTGAACTAATAGACAGACTTCGACTGTTGATGGCTTCGGCTGCTGCCGGCAATACAGCTCATTCGGATGAGGTTGTATTCATAATCTCAGAGCTTCGAGAGAGAGGCATCATCGAATAAGTATGGAAACCGTGGTTCGAGAACTGCACAAACCAGCACGCAAAACATACCCTCGTAGACATATCATGATTAAAGGGCTGGATGACCTCTGGCAAGCTGATCTTGTAGATATGAATCGATATTCACCTCATAGTAATGGATTGAAATACATTTTAATGGCTATTGATACATACTCTAAATTCGCCTGGGCATTACCTGTGAAAACGAAAACCGGTAGAGATATTGCTGTGGTGTTTGAGCGTCTGTTGC
Organism: Schistocerca serialis cubense; assembly: GCF_023864345.2. Taxonomy (NCBI): domain Eukaryota; kingdom Metazoa; phylum Arthropoda; class Insecta; order Orthoptera; family Acrididae; genus Schistocerca; species Schistocerca serialis. Next base: position 594,281,798 of record NC_064640.1, on the reverse strand, counting down.
AGACAGGAACGAATCGATGCCCGACCAATCTTCAAACCGATCACGGTGGGGAGTTTTACAATGACCATTTCAAGACTGTGATGGCGCGGTATGGCAACACCACTACTCCACGTTTACCCACCTTAAAGCTAGAATCGTCGAGCGGTTGAACAGAACAATCAAAGCTCAAATGTGGATGCAGTTTAATCTTCGCGGTTCGTACAAGTGGGTAGATATCCTCTCACAGATAACTGCAAAGTATAATCGAACCAAACATAGTACAATAAAAATGAGACCGATCGATGTACGCGACAATTCACTCATTGACACAGTATATTTCCGGATTAAAATGCTCGACCCTCGCAAGTAGAGGTTCAAAATAGGCGACTTAGTACGTATTTCAAAACACAAGACAGCGTTCGAGAAATCGTACTTACCAAATTGGTCAGCTGAGATATTCACAGTGTCCAAAGTGCAGCGAACCAACCCTAGGACATATATCTTAAAGGACGGCAAGGGCGAAGAAATTGCAGGATGCTTTTACACGGAGGAATTGCAGAAGAGTTCTGAACCAGATGTATTTCTCATCGAGCGCGTGATAAGACGTCGTGGGAATAGAGCACTTGTTAAATGGCTAGGATTCCCATCATCAGAAAACAGTTGGATCGAAGCTGACATGTTAGTATATAACGGGGAGAGTGGACCTCTATCTCCTCAGTAGCATACCACGCACGATAGGAGGCATATCATAATAAGAGGTGGAAGTGGTGTTATCGACAAGTTGACTGTTGAATTGCAGATGAAGCCAAGCAAATAAGGCGAAAAAAAATCTCGGAATAGGTCAACGCGTTGCTGCAGTCGTGGTTGATAAAACCATTCGTGGGAATATTAAGTTGGGCTTGGGTGTGATGAATTTCAAACGAATTATGAAAGCAGCGCGAAAAGCTTTGCGAGCGAAGAAGAACAGGAAGAAGAACAACAAATCCGCTTGTTTGAAAAACTGTATTCTCACCTCGATGTCTGCAGCTAAACGTGTGTTCAATGGTGGGACCAAGAAGAAAAACACGACTTCAATTAAACCACCTAGGTCCCTACCGCTACCAAAGACTTCGGGCGGAATTATCCCGTTCCTCGTTCCAGTCCTTGCAGCACTGTCCACTATAGGTTCACTCACAGGCGGTGCCGCAGCTGTAGCCAAACGGTCAAAAACGCACGGAATGCACAAGCCTAACTAGAGGAAGCCGGAAGACATAATCGCGCTATGGAGGCAGCAGCTATCGGAAAATTTCTCTACTTGAAACCATACAGGAAAGGACTAGGTCTTTTCATAAATAAAAAAAAGGTCCGTTAGTTATCCTACCCGACCGAGAGCTCACGAATAAAGATCTAGTTAAAATTATTAAACATAAACTTCACATTCGTGGATTCCGCGGCGTCTTTATTATATTACGGAAGACCATGTGGCGGACTAATGATTCAAAAATGGCTCTAAGCACTATGGGACTTAACATCGGAGGTTATCAGTCCCCTAGACTTAGAACTACTTAAACTTAACTAACCTAAGGACATCACACACAGTCATGCCCGAAGCAGGATTCGAACCTGCTACCGTAGAAGGTGCGCGGTTCTGGACTGAAGCGCCTAGAACCGCTCAGCCACAGCGGCCGGCCCAGACTAATGAGTGCGGAATAGTAAATTTAGATGTTGCTGGGGGTCCAGGGACCCATTGGGTTGCGTATGTTAAGAAAAGTCCAAATACAGTTCAGTATTTCGATTCATTCGGCGATTTACAGCCGCCTGAACAATTACAACGCTACTTCACCAGCAAAAGACGCGTCTTCTACAATGTCCGCCGATATCAGGACTTTAACACATATCTCTGTGGTCATCTCTGCGCTATGTTTCTCATCACAGCGACGGCGAACCCCCTCTAGAATGCGTCATCGTCAGATCATGTGCGCGATATATAAAAGAGCTGTCATTGAACACATGACCATCATTTGATGTTTAGATGCAATGTTGTACACTCTGATTTTAAAAGAGCAAGGATCATTATTACGCGCAAATTACTTTCCGCCGACTGATTTAAGTGCAGGGGACTGGAGTATTGCACTGATCGGTATAGAGACGTATGACAGCATTCCAAATATTACAAAAATGGTTCAAATGGCTCTGAGCACTATGGGACTTAACACCTGTGGTCATCAGTCCCCTAGAACTTAGAATTACTTAAACCTAACTAACCTAAGGACATCACACACATCCATGCCCGAGGCAGGATTCGAACCTGCGACCGTAGTGGTCACGCGGTTCCAGACTGAAGCGCCTAGAAACGCACGGCCACACCGGCCGGCCCAAATATTACACAGAACAACAATAAACTACATCTTGAAATTGACGGCCGAAAGGAGATACTGGTGCCTACGATATTGATGATTTAAACAAACTCTTAAAACAGCCAGAAAAAGCTATTGAACTACGGGCAAACATTAATACCCTTAAATTTCAAATACGGACAGAGAGTGCTACGATCGACTTTAAACAGAGACATTCAATTGGTCCACTGCTAGGTTTTGCGAGGGATCGTGTTTAGGTGAAGGACGGAAGTAAATTTTACGCATCAGATCATGCTGTGGATATACTCCCAATGAGTACAATCCACGTTGAGTGTAATATTGCCACAAACTCATACCTAAACGATAAATTGATTCATTCAATTTACGGATTCTTTCCTACAGTCGGCACAGGGTATAAAATAGTTCAAGCCCCCAAAAACGCTATATATCTCCCGGTGACTGTTAAATCGCTGGACTACCTTTAACTGCGTATTGTGGATCAGAATAATCAGATTGTTAACTTTAGAGGAGAAGAGATCATTGTACGCCTGCATCTAAGGCGAGATGGAAATAAGGTATAAAGCTAGCACACCAGGCTCACAACCCGTTAGAGCGACGCGGAAGGGCGAGGTGATAACACGACTTAATTACGAATTCCTCATTTCAGCAGGTTTAAAGCCGCAGAATGACGTCGCTCAACGTAACTCAGTCAGTAGAGTATGATGATCGAATTATTCGTCATGAATACCACTCACACAAACCCTACGCTTCAAGCGCATTTAACAATAATGATGAAATTGGGATTGTTATCCAGCATCAGGACGCGGTAACACTGCCTAGCAAGAGCTTCCTCTATCTGGACTACACATTTAAGAAAGCTGACGGGGCTGCAGTAGCGCTCTCGAAGCTCACTCGAAATGCCGTAGCATTCCTGTTTCAAGAGATACACTAGGAACTCAACGGAATTGAAATAGACCGAACTAGGAATGTTGGCATTACATCAGCTCTTAAGACGTACGTTTCAGCCTCACCCTCTGATTCAAACAGTTTGGAAAATGCTGGGTGGTTCATAGATGCAGCGGATGGGGAGGGTGGATAAAGCCGATTTACCGCGTGCGTGCCACTAAAAATGCTTATGGGTTAGTTTGAGGATATGCAGCGAATAATTATCAACGCTAAACAGGAACTTATTTTGGTGAGAAGTGCAAGTGACACGAATTCATTCTCTCAAACAGCTGCAGAGAATGTTCAAATCAAGATTAATAGCATATCATGGAAAATGCCTCACATCACCGTTGCCGACGAGGAGCGCTTGAAGCTCTTAAAAGTTCTGAATGCTGGCACCTACCTACCACTAGCTTTCCGATCATGGGAGCTTTTTGAATACCCAGTCCTACCTACAGCGTCCACACATACTTGGGCTATTAAAACATCAGTGCAGTTGGAAGCACCTCAATTCATCATACTAGCATTTCAAACTCAAAGGCGTGCTAATGTATCAAAGGACTCAACTGAATTTGGCCACTGCAAGTTAACTAACGCCAGAGTCTACTTGAATTCAGAATACTACCCATATGAGAATCTACATCTACAGTGGGACAGCAATATATACAGTCTGGCATTTGACATGTATGCGAGATTCCGAGCATCTTACTACGAAGGTGTTGAAAATGAAGGATGCCTACTCAGCCCACAGAGTTTCAAGAAGCTAGCACCAACAATCGTGATTGACTGTTCAAAACAGAATAAGATAACTAAATCAGGACCTATAGATGTACGGATTGAAATTGAATCTTCAGCAAACCTCCCTGATCAGACTTCGGCATATGCTCTCGTTTTGCATGATCGTCTCGTTAACTACTGTCCGCTCACTGGTGTAGTGCAACGAGTTGTATAAATTAATACGCACTCTGCTAGCTCTAGCGTAGATGACGATGTTACCTGAAGGTGTGAGGATCGTAGCTGACGTTCAAAGATTTTACTATGATGAGTGCAGGCGTTTCATAATTAAAGACTGTGCATTAATAGCATTCACACAAAGTGATAGAGTAATAGGAACATTTGTATCAAGAGTTAAATCGCCGAAACCATTTAAAGACCCAAGTGCAATAAGACAGTCAGAAGCGCGATGTGGCGAACAAGATTCTATCATGGGATTAAGTGGGACGCCCCTGGCATCTCTTATAAACATTTGCTGCAATTGCTGAGAGTATTTGATTACAAGGAGACAGTAATCTACGTTAAAGGCGATGAGAAGAGTAGCTGGCTGCGTCGAATCTTCAAATATGCGGCTATCCAGAACCTGGAATACTACGATTGTGCACCTATCCATCAACTTAGACAGCGAACGTGTGAATAAGAAAAAAATAGTTTTGTGTCAGCATCTGAAAATCTAACATTACGTTTAAAACGGCTGACAAATAAGTAAATAATTTTTTTCTCCATAAGAATTCTTGTTGTTTTCTTTCTGTGACACCTATTTCCATAGGAGTAAGTTTATTGGTGATAGTGTTCGTTAAGCGCATTCCGCTGGAGCTGTCTGAGACAGTTTACCTGCTTCCACCTCGCCGGAGCGGCGATGAGTCAACTGTTGAAAGTGACAGGACCTGAAAGAGAGAGTGCAAGAGTCGGCTTCGCCAGATGCCCGCCGTTTAAAGTGAAAGAACCACAAAGAGAGTGGCGGGGTCTGTTTGTGACCGGCGGACAAAGTCCAGCACACGTCATTCAGATTTCATCTTTGTCTTTAAATCAGTAAAAATCTTATAGGTCTCTCTCTGTGCCAGTGCAACGTATATGGATCATGATTGAGGGTCAAATAATAACAAACTCGGGCATTTTTTTTACAATAAAATAATTGAATTTATTATCAATTCAGATTTTGTTTGCGACATATCAGTTTACAGTAAAATGATTCACCTTTTTTCACATTATATGAGTTTACAGATACATTATTTGTCTTCAAGTAAAAATATGAAAGTTCAGATCTTTGCAGATACGTGTTTTTACATTATTCATAAATACATAAGCACTGTACTATATATATATATATATATATATATATATATATATATATATATATATATATATATATAAAGCAGAAGTACTACAACGTAATTATATTATCTTACAATGTAAATAATATCTCTAGTGAAGTTCTACCAGAAGCACTTTTGTAACTGAAGGCAAACGTATTTTTAGTTCAAGACAGTGGCTCTAAAACATTTTCCACTAGCAATTTAAATTATATTTCATTGAAGTAAGTGGCTCTAGACATTTTCCACTACAACAAGCAGGTGAACACATATTTCTCGGTATAAAGATTTTTTTTGCACAGTCAAGTATATGTAAAGAATTTAATTGGTAAATGTATCTGTAACTTAAAAAACTAGTTCTGACTGGATGGCTAGCGGCAGGTGAAACTTACTACTACTACTACGATCAAAGCAGATACGAACTGCGAAAATTGTATTTTCGTCTTCTTCTATTTGATTATAAGAGGTGTAAAATTTTTATCTGCTTTCAGTCATATAGCCATTGACTAGTAATAGCGGCGAAAAAAATATACAAATATATATTAAGACTTTTTTATAAATGGGATTTTTTAGTTTTTTTCTGTTTTTTACGATTTTTTGTTTTCATAGAATAAATAATATTTACACACATGCACACTTAACACAGGCTCACACACATTCACACACACCCAGACACACACGGAAGTACGCAAGCTGATACACACTACAAAACACTCTCATTCAGTACTTACACTATGATAAAAGGGTCATACTACTACTCTGCAGACACCCTCGCCGTCTCTCTCTCTCTCTCTCTCTCTCTCTCAATCAGAGTCCCCCATCCCTTCTCTCGCTAAAAAGGAGTAGTGTGAGGGCGAGTTTCAGTGTTATCGTCATGAGGCGACAGACCGATTTTAAACTGCAGCACAGTGTACACCTCGTGCGCTATCGATCGAATACTAGTTTGCCGGACAATATGCGGTGGCTGAAGCTCAGCACCGCGAACACCACCAAGTAGGCAATGCAAATAGTCTTCGATAGACAGAGCTCGTGATGCCATCCGTCGTACCCCCTTAGCCCGTCTCTGAGTGGGACCTTCCAATGTGCGATATGCATACATCTTGGACCGAAGACCTACAAATTCCACAATCGGCAATCCATTCGTCTCGTCTTTCATGAGACCGATAACCTTCTTCTTTGGCGGAACAATACCATAAGGATTATCGGCCGCATAAGAAGACGTGTCGAATTCATTGGCGTGGTACCTAATTACTTCATATAGATCGCAGTTCTTCACCCAATAGATAAAACTATCTGTATCTATATAAAGTAATTTAGCATATGCGAAATGAGTTTTCGCAAACTCATAATGAAAGCGGTACATGTGGAGTTTGGATAGGTCTAGTATGCACATCCCCACATAGATAGGTTTAGTAAACTCTACTGCAGTTTTAGCCATCTCCACAGCAACAAAATTCTTACTGAAAATAGTGACCCGTTTAAAATTTGGTCTGGCAATGCATTTTCGTACGCCATAACGCCCATCCCATTGCGTTTGTAATAAAAATTTCACGTCGTTTCCTCAAATTCTCCATAGTTTTTCCGAAAATTGAATTATTCATTAACTTACAAAAATCTTTCTCAAAGTCACACGACGCGGAAGTTCTCTGTCTCGTATTCAGATCAATATACTCCTTCAACCAGGGGAACTGCTTGAAGGAGATGGCCCGGGTGATTTTAACCAGCTCCATACCCAAGCTGAGGCATTGCTGGAGGTTAAGATAGTGAATGATGTACCTCTGCTTGCCCCCCAGCGTTGTCATCAGTTTCGGTGTGGAACCTCCTCGCGAAACTAGTTGCTCTGGACAAAGCGGCAAATCGGCATGTGCATCATGCAAACTAATAGTATATGTGAGTTATGCCTCCACAACATACCCTACATCAGAATTGGCGGCCATATCCCCCCCCCTCCACCCCCCCCCCCCCCCCCACACAGATTTTTCAACCTAATCCCTTGCATTCATCATCGGACAGCCACGTACACTCGCGAATAGGCAGCCATTCCTTCATAGCGTGTCCGTATAAGTTATTCATATCGAGATACAATATATAACTTGAATCAAGGGGTGCGTTAAACCCGTCACCCACCCGTGGGTTATTTGCTTTCGCGTTTCTGTGAATACATTGGCAGAGCCCCCCACGGATCCCTCGCTCAAAGAAAAGAAGCATGTCAGGATCGGTCAATAATTCGATACTGCCCATCGTTTTCTTGAGCATCGCGTCCCAATACAACCCCAGTGTCGTGTAATAAAAGGCAGGGTCCAGAGAATATGTGGTCATACATAGACTCCGGAACTTCTCGAAATCGTCCGCAAGCAAGCGCACGTCTGTGTCCATGTAAAGACGTGCGTACTCTCCTAAATTAGAAATGTTGAATTCCCGTCAGACATTCACGGCATGCTCGTACTCTGCATTCGTTATCGTGTCGCCTGCGAGGTTTCTGGAGAATGCAGTTATGTCGGGTAGCCTGGTTTCGTCGAGTTTGACCATACTATTCACATACTCGTATTGAAAAACCCCTTTCCTAGTCACAAGTTGAAACTTTTCCTCGTCGGGAAATGCAGCTCGAGTGATATGCATATCCGCCGGAGGTAGAGTTTCAACAAGTTTCTGCATAAAACGTAGTGTATCGAGGAAGCGCAGCGTAATTCTTGACGTCATTCGTTTGGAGAATGAAATATACTTCTCGACGCTCTCAGGTAGGACAGTCACCTGATCTTTCTCCAAACCGAAATCGACCAAGTGCTCAATTAGGAAATGAGTATCATACCCACTTAAATTATGAAAGAAAACTGGTATGTGCCTAGGTAATTGATACTTCAAGTTGCACGCATTGTGAGCAGCGCCACGGAATTTCCCTGTAAGATGACAGTGGTCCCTACGAGGAGTTTCCGATTTTCTGTCCAACGGCAGCCCACAAATATGACACTCGGTGGCTTTGTTATACAAATCTTTATTATTCTTCGATTTGGTCATTGGAACGTTGCCGCTGTACAGCTTATCAACTTCCAGTGAAGATTTTTCAAGCTCAGCGAGCAACCAGATCGATGGATTATCGCCTACGTAAGATTTGTATCGGAGGGTGGTGTCATATGACGATACAATTTGGTACGCTGAGGCATAAGGTAGGTGTTTTTCTGTAAAGGTGGTGTGTGAGGTCTTAGGATCGCCTTCACAGCGGGTCACAGGAGCGAGGAGGCACTCAAAGTCGGCGTACACAAAAAACGGACACCGCTCCTGGTGGTGAGCATTCCTAAACTTTATGAATTTGTTTTCCTCCGTGGGCATAATAACACGTACCGCATCCTTGGAAGTACAGTCTACTAGATGCGTAGCTAATAACTGTTCAGAGGAGAAATAACTGAGGCACCTTAAAAAAATATCTTTCACACGACAATCATTTGATAGTTGGGCGGAAAGGAGTCGGGACATGTCCTTGATCCAGACATAGTGATAATTGTCACCTTCAGAAAAGAGAAGCATATTTACATGCAGCTGACGCTCACCGGCAAATTTTGAGGAATGGAGGGGGCCGACTACGACATGCTTGTCTTGATCGTCTGACTTGCTTTTCTTCTTCTCCTGGCCATAAACGTGTACCAATATTCCGGTATTCTGCGCCTCAAATTTAGGTATGTCCTCGATCTTGACGGGGAACTCAATACCATCAAAGTTATAATGTGTGTTAATATTACTGACTTTGTATGTCCCTGGACGATAAGGGCAATCTCTATAATTGTAGTTTCTCTCGCAAGCCAGGATTGACCATGCAAAACAAGCCTGATCTTTTGTATTTTGGACATTAATGCATGCTTGTTTATTAGCTATATCTTTAGGGAGCTTGATATAGCTAGACCGTACATTTAACGGATCGTGGACATGTATATGGATGTCCAGGTGTAGAATTCTGCTGAATGCCTTAGCTGAGCCTTTGACTTCCATCTCGGAAAAGCGGCCCAATATGACACTCAAGGTGGATTTACAAAACCTCACGGCGATCGATGTGCTCCGCGTTATCACGCCATTATCCCCCCAAAGATAATGAATGCTGGTCTCTTCCTAACCCGACTGAACTTTAGGGGTGTGTGATAACTCAATGCAGAGCCCTGCACTGCACTTAACGGCGGGGTAACGCGGATTATCGACTACCTTGAGGAGCTCGGTTTCCAGGACAGGGAGGCATGTGTTTAAAAATCCAACAGGATCGCGGTACCCCCATGCCGGGTTTTCAATGCGAGTGACCGAGATTCGCTCCTCGTAGGCGTCGGCAATCGCCGAATACTGCAACTAAGGTATGGTGTCACCGACCTGATCTACTTCACTAAAAGGGCAGATTAGAGAACTGCCACTAGCCACAGGATGATCACTAATACTATTATTGCTAATGATACTGGGGGTCCAGCCAGTGGATGACGGTGTTGGCGATGGTGCGTGATCATCATTTAATGGGAGGGGTATGCGTGTTGGTACACGAACCTTGCGCTGGCGGTGTCGTGGGCAGTCAGCTTCGAGAGGTGGAGGATGCGGCGACGAGAGGTCAGCGGGGTAGCCAGGCTGCGTGACCTTGGTAGTGGCGGTGGCGACCACTCGCCTTGCGGCGGCTGTAGGCGGCCAGTTCGAGCAGCCGAGTAGAGGTTCGGCGATCTTGCCAGCTGCAGCTTCGCGCACACGTGCTGGGCTCAGCGAGGCACCCCTGGCAGTGCTGCTATCCTCTTGTTGGGACGCGCATGGACGCCAGATACACTCCTGGAAATGGAAAAAAGAACACATTGACACCGGTGTGTCAGACCCACCATACTTGCTCCGGACACTGCGAGAGGGCTGTACAAGCAATGATCACACGCACGGCACAGCGGACACACCAGGAACCGCGGTGTTGGCCGTCGAATGGCGCTAGCTGCGCAGCATTTGTGCACCGCCGCCGTCAGTGTCAGCCAGTTTGCCGTGGCATACTGAGCTCCATCGCAGTCTTTAACACTGGTAGCATGCCGCAACAGCGTGGATGTGAACCGTATGTGCAGTTGACGGACTTTGAGCGAGGGCGCATAGTGGGCATGCGGGAGGCCGGGTGGACGTACCGCCGAATAGCTCAACACGTGGGGCGTGAGGTCTCCACAGTACATCGATGTTGTCGCCAGTGGTCGGCGGAAGGTGCACGTGCCCGTCGACCTGGGACCGGACCGCAGCGACGCACGGATGCACGCCAAGACCGTAGGATCCTACGCAGTGCCGTAGGGGACCGCACCGCCACTTCCCAGCAAATTAGGGACACTGTTGCTCCTGGGGTATCGGCGAGGACCATTCGCAACCGTCTCCATGAAGCTGGGCTACGGTCCCGCACACCGTTAGGCCGTCTTCCGCTCAAGCCCCAACATCGTGCAGCCCGCCTCCAGTGGTGTCGCGACAGGCGTGAATGGAGGGACGAATGGAGACGTGTCGTCTTCAGCGATGAGAGTCGCTTCTGCTTTGGTGCCAATGATGGTCGTAAGCGTGTTTGGCGCCGTGCAGGTGAGCGCCACAATCAGGACTGCATACGACCGAGGCACACAGGGCCAACACCCGGCATCATGGTGTGGGGAGCGATCTCCTACACTGGCCGTACACCACTGGTGATCGTCGAGGGGACACTGAATAGTGGACGGTACATCCAAACCGTCATCGAACCCATCGTTCTACCATTCCTAGACCGGCAAGGGAACTTGCTGTTCCAACAGGACAATGCACGTCCGCATGTATCCCGTGCCACCCAACGTGCTCTAGAAGGTGTAGGTCAACTACCCTGGTCAGCAAGATCTCCGGATCTGTCCCCCATTGAGCATGTTTGGGACTGGATGAAGCGTCGTCTCACGCGGTCTGCACGTCCAGCACGAACGCTGGTCCAACTGAGGCGCCAGGTGGAAATGGCATGGCAAGCCGTTCCACAGGACTACATCCAGCATCTCTACGATCGTCTCCATGGGAGAATAGCAGCCTGCATTGCTGCGAAAGGTGGATATACACTGTACTAGTGCCGACATTGTGCATGCTCTGTTGCCTGTGTCTATGTGCCTGTGGTTCTGTCAGTGTGATCATGTGATGTATCTGACCCCAGGAATGTGTCAATAAAGTTTCCCCTTCCTGGGACAATGAATTCACGGTGTTTTTATTTCAATTTCCAGGAGTGTAGTTTGGGCCGCCGCCGCCGCCGCGGCCTGTCGAGCTGCAGTGATCGGTGCGATGCAAGGTGGGGCGTGTCCTCGCCCACCCTCGAGACCCGCGCCTGCAACCACCGCTCGCGGAACACGGGCAATGCCGTGTGACATACCTGTAACATAAATATAAGTTTAATGATCTGGATTTAAAAGAGGGATAAATAATAATAATTATTATAACAGTAAATAATGGTAATTATTTTGGACTAATGATGAAAACTATTCACCTTCTCCGATCTCATTCCACGGCTTCAGCAGTTCATTACCGCATTCGACAAGCCCCTCAAGCCAGTCAGGTATGTGCAGTTCGTCCTCATCTAAAAAGTTATTACTGTGTTCGGCTCCCTCGCTCTGCGTGGAATTAGGATGATCTAGAAACAAAATATATGTTAAGGCTAGATCGATACACTAGGAAGAAGGGTATATATTAAAAGAACAAGAAGAAAAAAATATTTAATTTTTTAGCGAGTATGATTTTTATTGTTATTAGAGACGTACTTACATTCACGACGAGCTCTCTGCATTTCGAGTTGGCGATCAAACTCTTCTAGCGCTGGGCCGATGTAATCTAGAAAGATGGAGTATAATGTGTATAATATAAAGTAAAAAATGTTTGTAGAAGAAGTTTGGTGATACAGAAATGAGAGGACGAAGGCAGATATACATATAAAAAAAAATGAAATCTTTATAGAGAGCGAGTATAACAGACACACACACACACACACACACACACACACACACACACACACTCCAAGTGAAAAGCGGATCTTTATACAGAGCTATCCAAAACACATGTAGCGCTCGTACATGGAGTTACAGGGTAAAGATATCAAAACACTGTTCAGGACAAGGCTGATTGTCGCCACCTGCTCGCTCCTCTGACTCGATGATAAAGTCCGCGAGTTCAGCTATAATAATGAGATATATAATTAATAAGGAGAATATAAATGATATAAGCCGGCCGGTGTGGCCGTGCGGTTCTAAGCGCATCTCTTCGGAACCGCGTGACCGCTACGGTCGCAGGTTCGAATCCTGCCTTGAGCATGGATGTGTGTGATGTCCTTAGGTTAGTTAGGTTTAAGTAGTTCTAAGTTCTAGGGGAATGATGACCTCAGTAGTTAAGTCCCATAGTGCTCAGAGCCATTTGAACCATATAAGATATAAAGGAAAAATGATAATTAAAAAATAAAAATTATTTACTTACTCAATAATGGCGAATCGTGGAGTCTAAGTCTCTACGCAGCAGACTCCTCGGTGTTGTTAATTCGCTTCATCTTAATAAAACAGATACAGCACACACACACACGAGAACAAACGCACGATGCGGCGGACAACTGAAGAGTGAGGAAGATGACCAGGTGGTGACTCCTTATATAAGTGTGTATCACATGATATTAGATGTGGCAACGGCCTTGCCACAGTGGATACACCGGTTCCCGCGAGATCACCGAAGTTAAGCGCTGTTGGGCGTGACCGGCACTTGGATGGGTGACCATCCAGCCGGCTTGCGCTGTTGCCATTTTTCGGGGTGCACTCAACCTCGTGATGCCAATTGAGGAGCTGCTCGACCGAATAGTAGCGGCTTCAGTCAAGAATACCATCATAACGACCGGGAGAGCGGTGTGCCGACCCCACACCTCTCCTATCTGCATCCTCCTCTGAGGATGACACGGCGGTCGGATGGTCCCGGTAGGCCACTCGTGGCCTGAAGACGGAGTGCTTTAAATGATCTTAGGATGAACGAATAGCTGTTGAGAATTCTGTGGGGTGGTGAATCAGTTCAGTAGCGCCCCTAGTAGCTGAAAGCTGAACTAGTCAGATGGTTCCTGGACATGGTGGAGGGCTGAGCATTTTATAATTTATAAAATTATACACAAATAATTCATAGTATCAGAGAAGATCATATTTAGATTAGAGAGAGGATAATAGTAAGATCATTACATGTGTGTTAGGATGAATGATTATTATTATTTAAAAGTATGTTGTATAGGCGTAATTGGAAGTTGATGGTATTAAGAATGGCGTTGAAGGTTTTGTTTTTGGAGATGAATATTGTTAGCTATTTTTTTATTGGCGACTAGTTTATGGTAGGGAGCGAATATATTTTGAATGAATAAATGGGAGGTTAAGTATTTTGGGAACGTATAGAATTTGAGTGAGTTGATAGGTATGTGAGTTGAGAAGTTTGCTAGGAGCGTGCAATGGCTCCTGTATGTGTGCGTGACATTGACTTGTTAATTTCTTTTATTTGAGTTGAGTGCTTCATGTTAAAATGACTTGCGGAGGTACTTATCTTGACGGGAGCGACGGTTCACGCGTATGTGTGTATTTTCTCGAAGATCCTGGATTAGGTAATCGGGGTATGTGGGGTGAATAATGAGAACTGGGTGATCAGTTAACTTAGTGAGAGCGTTCTTTGTCCCACAGAGCCACGTGGTCGATCGCCCGTTGTGACGTCAAGGAAGTTTCCAACTCGGTAGCAAACATTCCAGTTCGAGCGTGTCGATTCCTGTCTATCGGTGAGAGAATTGCAGAGTTTATAGGGTGAGAGCATAGTTTGTGCTCCATCATCACACGTGCTGGTGGCGCCGTGGAGTCGCAGGCATGTGACGTGAGGGTGGTTTGGGCAAAGCAACCGTGTCGGTTCCTGTCCGTCGGTGCTGGTAATTTGCGAACTTTAGGACCGATATAGCTTTTAGTGTGTCATGTGGTAGAACTTTCCAAAAACTCAGGCGGTTGTGTGAGGTAGGTATCGGCAGGTTGGAACCAGTTCAGAAAAAAAAAGAAATTGGGGTGGAACGTTCCCTTTGCCCTTCACACGGTCGACGGGTTCCATCGTGTCCAGCGTTAAGTGCTCGTGGGCGGGTGAGGATGTTTACGTAACCGGACCGCTGCCTCACGTGACAGGCGTACGCAGTGTCTCCGCGTGCTGGCCAGGGGGGTGGCGAGGATTTGAACTAATTCAGCTGGAGCGCGGACGTCGTGGTGACTGCACTGCGATATCAAAGATGTGTGTGCTGACTGTGTTGGAGAACAAGTGATGACCGTACTGCTTGAAAGAAAGTCTTCAGTCCCTTCCCCCCCCTGCAAAATCAAAGGACATGAATTACGTTACTATAAGTGCAGTTTATTATTTGACGTGACTATGATAGGCTACCAGTGAAAAAAGATAAGTGAGGGAGAACGTTCGTACATGTGATCAATTATGGTGTTGGGATTTGAACTTGTGATAGATTTTCGTTATGGATGTAAGGAAAATGGCTTTCTCGCCGAGAAAATCGGACATCTTGAATAAATAATAAATGATAATAATAGATAGAAGTACAGTTTTCGAGATATTATCGTGTTGGAATTTGAATTTGGGGCAATTTTCTAGTAGAGGTAGGCATATGATAATAAATGATAATGAATTATAATGAATGATAATAAATGACAATGAATGTTAATAAATAATAATGAATAGTAATAAACAAAAGTAAGGTTTTGCAGCCATTATCGTGTTGGGATTTGAATTTGTAAGGAATTTTCTAGTGGAGGCAGGTCAATAATAATAAATAAGAATAAATGATAATAAATAATAATAAATGATAATGAATGTTAATAAGACAAGTAGGGTCTTTTCATGCATTATCCTGTTGGAATTCAAAATTCCCGCCATTTTTTCTTCTGGAGGCTTAGGTTAGTGGATGTAGCACAATTGGACTATTTTCCCGCCAAAATTCAAACTTCCCACCATTTTTTCTGAAGGTTAGGTTAGTGGGCGTAGCGCAATAGGACTATTCTCCCGTGAAAATCCGCCATCTTGGATGATGTCATGCGATGTTGCCAAGTCTACATGCCGCCATCTTGGATGACGTCATCGCCGCCATCTTGAATAAATTTGGCAACAATGCAACGTGCGCTGTCACATAGGTTGTCCCACTGCTCGCGATAACCTTGGATCTTAGGCATCCAAATCGCGACTCAAGATAAATGCAACCAAAATCCAAGCCCTGGTCATCACCAGTGAAAAAGCTTCCTGCGGATTTAGTACCGCTTCCTATCATGGGAGGTGCCATCCCTTGGTCATGAACCAGGAAATAGCACATTGTGACCCTAGATCAGCACATAACATGAGGACCTCACGTCCGCGAAGTGAGAGGGAAGGCTCTAGGTCGCCAACGCACGCGTTACCCAGTGTTAAACCCAACAACAACGCTATCCATCCGATGTGGATCAACACTATAGCTGGCACTTATTAGGCCTGTTATAGAGTACGCTTCTGTGGTCAGAGTCAATGTTGCCCACGTCCACACTGAAAACCTTCAGAAACTGCAGAACAATACTCTCCGTCTTGCTCTGCACTTTCCGAGACGCTTCTCCACAAGGCAGTTTTACGAGCAGGTTGGCGTTCCTATATTAAAGGACCACATCTAACAGACTGGTCACCATTTCTATGAAGGGCGTAGCGGACTGAAAATCCTTTGATAGCCTATCTGGGGAACCAGGTACATTGGCGTCCGACCACAAGCTGGCCGGACCCATTGTGTGAATTGTTCTGAGCACTATGGGACTTAACATCTGAGGTCATCAGTCCCCTAGAACTTAGAACTACTTAAACCTAGCTAACCTAAGGACATTACACCCATCCATGCCCGAGGCAGGATTCGAACCTGCGACCATAGCAGCAGCGCGGTTCCAGACTGAAGCACTTAAAAGCGCTCGGCCACACCGGGCGGCATTGCGTGAATAAAATCGCGGCAATAAGAGCAATAGTGTAAAAAGAACGACACATAGAGAAGACGCGCCAGAAAGATCAGAATTAAAACCATGCGAAAAGAGCAGCTAAGCAGTCAAGGCACTAAAAGTGCCAGAACTGCGAGAGGAACGAGATCCAGAGATCTCCAAAGGTCAGGTGGTGGTGGTGGTGGTGGTGGTGGTGGTGATCAGTGCAGTACATGTGTAAAATGCGCAGGCCCTCACTTCACCAGTCTGCAGGAAAGTGAGGACCGACATTCCTTGCATGTGTAAATTGTAAAGCCCACACCCAGCCAATTACTGAGGCTGTGAAGTCTACCAAAGACTAATACAAAGACAAAGGCGGTGGAAACCTGCCAATACAGCTGCCACCGCTACTGAGCAGAAAACTTGCCGGAAAGTAGACTTTAAAATGCGGCCGCCGGATTGTCCTTCACTGCGTCCAAGACAGGCTTCGTGGACTGCTCCCACCACCTCCACTGCCGAAGAATCTCCTCCAGAAATCCCAGTAGCGCTTCCGCCACCACCACCAGACCACCCAGCACCTTAGGCGGCTGCTAGCAGAGACGAATATGCCAGTACCGCTCAAAACGCTGCAACAGAGACACCTCAAGCGGCGCCAGAAGCACCCCAGATGCCAGCGAATATTGGAAATGACCTCAGCAGTCTGCTGAATGAATTCAGAGAGACAAAGTCACTATTCGGAGGGCTAAAACTGAGCACAATAGTTCGAAAAGTTAGAGAGACGCCCACAGCAGTCCGCGCGGAAATAGACCGGTGTTCGGAAGTCATGATAATATCGGACGCTGCGATGTTGCTATCTGTCGATGGACCTTAACAGAAAGCGAACCTTCCGTATCTTGAACAGGAATGCCAACAGCATTACCGATAAAACCGTTCAATTACAATATTACCTAGACTGGCACGCCATAGATGTCCCCTGCATTACAGGGTCGTACTTATTGTCAACTGATCTATTTAAGGTACGCAATTACTCTGTCTACTGGGTCAACAGACAAAACCGTTCCGGCAGAGGAGTCGCCATACTTGTGAGGCAGAGGATTGGCCGCCTTACAATAGATAAACTAAATATTGTCACTTTCGTGGCGGTCGGGATAAAAGAAAAGAAGGGAACTAGGTATTGAAAATAATTAACGCCTATAGACCTCCATGAGTTAACATTAACGAAACGGACCTTCCGTCTTTGTCCGAAAATGGCGAGCGAGTAATAGTAGCATTGGCCTGAACTCCAAACATGATGACTGGGGCTGTACTGCCGAAGATAACGGTGGAAGAAGATTGAGGTGGTTTATTGAGGACGATCCCTCTCTGAGGGTAACCACTGCTGACAAGCCTTCTCATGTCCCCAACCACGCTCCGCTCAGGCCAGATGTCCTAGATATCTTCCTGTGCAAGAGCCTGCTACAATATTTTACTGTGAGCTGGACTCTGACCGCAGCCCAGTGGTCTAGGATTGTGCCAATGTCTAAGACCAAATCAGGAGTAAGGCAAAAATAATGTATGTCACGAACTGAGAACAAAATAACACCCTGATAGGACACCATCTGCAGGACATACGGCCGATGTAGAATGAAATAGGAATGGATTCGGCTATCGTGTATCTGGCGAATGTCCTCCAGACCTGAGTCGGGGGAAAAGACAGCAGGAGCACAATTTCTTAATGTAGGCTGCCTACACTCAGGCGCAAGCATACATTCAGGGTCAAACCTATTGTCCTTTCGTGATTGACCGGTTCTCAGTGGATTATGACCCGTTGGGGACAATCCGTCCTTTTGATTGACAGGTACTTAAACTGTTGTTCAGTCAAACGGTTTTTCGAGAAACCACCAACACTCCTCCTCCCCTACCCCTCCTCTTCCCATACCCCACTGAGAGGTCCCCTTGCCGATACAAGCACACTTTTGATATCAGTTTGATTGATTAACTAATTAAATATATCAATTAATGAACCTTTCCCCTTCTGGGAAAACCCCCAACACTCCACCTACCCTCCCCCACCCGTAAATTCTTGGAAAAAATTACTTAGTTGATTTGTGATTTGGCGGGAAACCGATTGCAGTGCGTGGAATATTGTTTAAACAATTTAAATAATGTGCGGAACATTGTTTATTTAAACAATTTACAGGATATAAGGTTGTGTATGGAATATAGTTTATTTAAGGAAATTGCAGGAAATCGATTGTTGTGGTGTGCTTAATCAATTGCGGAGTTTTTTCATTCCGATCGCGTAAGTAAACACTTAATTACACTGTCATCAACCGCTTAAACATATCTGAAAAACATTCTTGCGTCTCGCCACCCACGCAGGCTGCCCTGGTTGTCCATCCCACTTCCCGCAATGGTTACATGAAATACCGGGCTAACCTATTAACAAAAGTGTCACGTCGCGGCAACCCATTGATATATGTACCTGAGAAATTCGCCGTCCCCGTGCTAGTAGCAGGCTGTTTCGAAGTACACTTAAAAAAAAAGGGAGGTCGTTGCATACAAAGAGAGAGAGAGATATTAATTTGCTTTGCCGATGACATAGGAAGTAGCATGGGATATTTTATTACACCATGGGCTTTAAGCGGTCCATAGTTTTCAGGGCGCAATTTCTTGTGGTGTGTTTCACGAACTGCTTCAGGAGTTATTAAATCGGATGCGGAATATCACATCTTGAAGATGTCACAAATGTTACTTCAGAAGACGTGACACAGGTAATATTAATTAAATCGTTAATATAGCGTTGAAACTAGCTGCTTCACACAGTTTAAAACTACTCGAAATAAATTAAAAAAAAATTATCGACACTGTACAGTATTTTGCGTACAGAAACAACAGTATTATGTTTTTGACGAGAAATTTAATTTAATAAGCCAAACCTGTTATTATCTGACGCCACGAATGGAAGCGGTGACGCATGAAATGATAGAAGGAATTTCAATATTCGACGGGACTTTATACCATCACGATTATAGACTTCCCAACTACTATATGTTTGCTTAGTGTATTTCTTTTTTAAAAGTATTATAAAAATCCTAAGTTGACTGGTTCTCTCAGCTACGTTTGGAAGGAGGTAGGAAAGATTCTGCTGCATGATAGATTACTAACAACAACAAATACCGCTGCGATTTATTGAGAAACACGATCCATTCACGAATAAATGCCTGAGATCGCTGGAAACACTTACCTTCCACGTACTGATTCCGGACGCGCACACGCAGCCCAGCAGTGTGGCAGTACAGTGCCAACGCTCAGACGACCGAAGAGAACCACAGCCGAAATCGCAGCCGATGACCGCGGCCGCGGGAGCGCGTGTCAAATGGAGACCGACTCGACTGCCATGGAGGGTCCCCAGCCCAGGAGGGCTTGAGTGGTAGGAGTTCGAATGCTATCAGCACTCCCAGCACAAACACTCGTCGTATTGAAACTTCTCAAATTTACGCGGAGTGTACATGCAACACACTCAGTCCCGAAGGCGACTCAACGCAAACTGGATATTAACTCATTATTGACCCATCCAGTGGGAAAGGCGTTTCAAATTGTCATAAGCCACGACAGACCGGAAGTTTTCTCCGACCAACATCATCTGGACTTGAGGCCTGCGCGCACATTTGTGACGACACATACGGAAGGCCGGGTCTGTATCGGAACGCTGGTGTTAAGCACTCTGCAGCTATACGAACTTAACGAGTTTTAGAGCTGAAACTGGATAGGGATTGTCGTGCTTTCCTCTTCAACATGGCCTTGTAATGAAAGTATGGAAATTTATATCATTGCGTGAAGAAATTGAACAAAACTGCCCTATGTTATTTGAAGATGGAAAATTATCGTGTCTATTTGCCTTAAACACGCGTTTCTAGGCTTGAAGACAAACTGTAACTTTACATTCTGTCTTTCACCTCAGCAGCTACGTTTTCTTGCAGTAAAAAATAGGCAATATGCAACAACAAGCACACGTTTTCGGTTTTCAATAAAGCAGCAGGAGCTGCTACAGAATTTAAGAATTTATTTCCGTGGTTATTTTCGTAAATATCCTTCTCCTCCTCAAAATTTGCTGACCTCACACGAAACTCAAATCATTCAATGAAATGGAGCACCTCCTGACATAATGTTTAATAAATCAAGCCGGACGGAGTGGCCGTGCGGTTCTGGGCGCTACAGTCTGGAGCCGAGCAACCGCTACGGTCGCAGGTTCGAATCCTGCCTCGCACATGGATGTGTGTGATGTCCTTAGGTTAGTTAGGTTTAATTAGTTCTAAGTTCTAGGCGACTGATGACCTCAGCAGTTGAGTCGCATAGTGCTCAGAGCCATTCGAACCATTTTTGAATAAATCAAACAACACGAAAAATAATTTTTTTCCCCTGTTTCTCCAGAACTTCCGGTTCCTTAAACATGAAAAATTGTTTCTCCTATAACCTTGGCTGAAATTCGTGTCACAGAGTGCTATTTTTTTAATCATAATGCACTTACCTCGAAATTTTGCTGTCTATACTGCTTAATCTGTCGAACACTGAATTCATTAGAGCAATTTTCTAAGGTTATTTATTTAACTTCAAATTATTTACGAATAGCTATATTTGTAAAATTGAACAAAATCATTCTGTAGCTCTTCCAAATAAATGTACTGGGTACTCAATAATCTGGTAGGAATGATAAGGAATACTAAACGTTTTCGAGCCACAGAATGAATGGAAATTTATTCTTCAGCTCAGAAAAGTTGTATGACAATACGAATCAGTAAACCATTATAAAAATTCTGAGAGATACATAACAAACATGTAACAGTATAGTACAAGATACTCAGATTTTTTCTCACTGTAGAAATAAAGCTTTTACCTTTCATCAGAGAGTAATTAAAATGAAGACAAAATATATTATCTCTTGAATACTAGAAACACAAATCTGATTGAAAATTACTCTTCACACAACAAACACATTTTAAATTTTTTACAATTCTCCCAAAATATACGTTGATACTGGGAGGGATAATGTCAGACTCAGATATGAGTACACACTGTGTATACTGACAGGTAGGTTATACAGAACACTACACACACATTTCATTGTTAGGCACATCGCTAGTTGAAGGAAGTTGTCCACAAAATGCAGTTCACACGTCACTGAAATAAGACTGTGCTCAATATGACTTTGTCGAACACCTTACCAAAACATATTTGGAGTTTTTCATCAAAACATATGCATGACACATAAGTTAGGCTTCTCATATAACAATAGATAAGTGATGTGTACTTTATCTGAAAGTCATAAAAATTGAACAAAGGCTCCAAAAGGAATAAGAGTATCACATTACCATAGTCATAATATAAGGAAAGGTGAGGTAGCTATACAGCCTACATAGAAAGTGCAATAAAGTAGCATGCCACCATCATAAACGAGTACTTCTGTTAAGTTACTTTAGATCTGACAGTTTAAAGGCCCACATCTTAATTCTTTTTAAAACTTCAATAGACAATTAGAGTACTAATAACACTTAGTAGAAGTCATTAGGAAGTCACTGTAAGCACATATTCAGTATTAATTTCATGTAGCACAGTGCTGACTTAACTCAAAGTAATGGTTCAGTGCACTGCTGCCTGACTTTGGTTTCTTCCTCACACTAGTATTCATACACTAGTATTCACAACTAATGATGTGAGAGTCCAAGAGAAATGGACAATTTATTTCTAAATCTGTTTTTCTTGAAACAGATGTGAAATCCATAGTAAATGGCTTGTCTGGCTATGATGATCATATGGGAGCAATAAAGCATCTTCATCAGTCGTGTGTTGCTGAAGAAGAGAGAAAGTGCAGTTCCTCAGAATCATAAATGGTTACTCATTCATATCATCCAGAGAAAATTTCTTACATCAACAATGTGAAGAAGTTTACTAACGACAAAAAACATATGCGAAATTTATCTCCAAAAAATCTATGAATAAAGACCAAAAAGATTCGTGAAACACGATGTATCAATGAGTAAATAAGTACATTAACAATAAACACACGGAAAATTACTTACAAAACACAGTGTTAGAAGGAAACCCCCTTCCCCCCAAGATCTATTCTCATCACAGCTAGCTTTATAGCAGCTGTAGCCGTCTGTCATCTCTGATAACAGAGCACTGATTACAGGGAACATTATATAAGAGAACTGTCTGTTTTTTTAAATGTTTCCAGCGTTCTCTTCTTACCAACTTTTGACTATAGATCTGCTGTGTCAATTTTTTCATTGCAGTAGTTTTTCAACAGTGAATTCGTTGCAATCCATATAATCATTTTGATTATGTTTCCAGTTATATGGCTGCCACATAAATCAAACTGCTCCACATTTAATTTGAAACAGCAAGTTTACTGTTTCGGGTAACGGTGACTGGTAACAGTAAACTTGTTATTTCATTTAATGTCAATAACAGTCATGGTAAAGCCTAACCTAAAATGTTCGCATGTAAAGTATGCTCCACATTTGATGACAAATTACGAAGTATCAGACTGGTAGCCTGTTGCCTTTGGTTTTGCTCCTGCAGGAATTGTTTTGCATATTCAGTACTAACAAGCTTAGAAATAGTGATATAGCTATATATGACAGCATTAACAACAAATGGGCGTGGATAAAGTAAACCTCCTCGATCTATGTTTCTCACAAGCTTAAAGGACTCCTCATAATGCATAGCTTTTTGAAAAACCAAACACTCCTTGAATACATTACATTTCAATTTTCTTGTGACTGTGTGTGCACACTAGCCTTCAAGGTATGTTATGACAGGCAAGTAACTATTAATGCCAGTAATTTCAGTATCTGTTACACAGAGAGAAGCAAACCTGTATTCCGTCCATGGATTCTAAAACATTAAAATGATTTACTTTGACTGGTCCACCTATTCCAGATTTTAAAAAAATCATTAAAATTGTAGAAAGTCGCAGCTTCTTCTCCACTTCAAACATTTGCCTGATTGATACATGATATTGTGCCACTGCCAGTTGCCTGTACTTTCCAAACCTGTCCTCAAGAAGGTCAGTTTGAAATTTTCCAGGCAAAATGTAGTTTAAAGGAAGTTCACACACACAGTAATTTGTGATCTCAATAATATAGTAGACAACTTCAGAGAAGATAATGTTCCTTTTGTAAAGATTCCTATACCAACTTTTCCGACTTATCTAGCCAAGCCAAAAAGTTATTTAAGAAGACGAATCTCTCAACTGTGTCTGGATTACTCGAAGGTTCCTGACTTCGATCCCTCTTCAATAAACCTTTGTGAGGAATCTTAACATAAAAAAATTTTCCACCACAAAGAAATAATCCTGATGAACTCTGCTGTACCAGTGTTCAAGTTATTACACGGACCCAGTGTCTTTAATGCTTCCACAGTGCAGTCATTGAAAACTTGGACGACTAATTTTACATTTTGCTTTTCTAGGGAAGAAGGATAGAGCGCTTTCAGTGTCAACCCATAACCATATTTCAATAATTTGTCAGATTCCAAACTGAACAGTCTTCGTACATCTAAGAATGAAGCTTTCAAAAGTGAATCGAAACTTCCATCAAATAGAAGAAATTTGAAAGTATACCCATCAGTTTTCTGATTAAGCCAGATATTTCTCACATACTTAAATAAGTGCACAGAATCAATTACAAAAAATAGGGGCCTTGTGCTGTCTGCAGGATGTAGATACACAATAATCAGCTTATGCTTGTTTGAGAAATATGTCATAGCCTTCCTGTTTACATAATAATTATCACTTACTACTGCAAGCACTTTGAACCCTATGTATTCCGAGCCAAGGACTACCTTCTTAAACAGTATGCAACGTTTCAGCAGTTATAGCCTGAACAGGCAAAATGTGTACAACATCTTTGAATGGAGTTATAATACTACGTATCATAAATGTGTGTGCACTAGTAGCTAAATCTTGTGAATCAACAGCACTTCCAGCAACATTACCGCCTTTATAATCAAGATACTGCTTAATATTAATCTCATCAACCATTAAAGTTACAATTATATCCTGGGACTGCAAAAAAAGAGGAACTTTGCTCTTTGTGGAAAATAGGAAATTGCTGTCAGGTTTTTCTAATTCAAGACCAAGCAGATCAGAGTCTCCTTATTGTGCTTTGATGGGGCATTACCAAGTTTCCAGATTCCCTTATGAACCTATAGGCAGCTGGAGAAATAATTTGTAGAAGAGAAAGAAACAGTAAGTCTTCTGATTTGTATCTTAGTCTGTGCCTGCTACTCACAAGTTGTAGTTGAGACTTCACAAACTGGAAAAAGCTTTTATCATCACAGTCTTCAATAAGCTTAACTAAAATACCTTGCATTATCTCTAATGAATGCTCTATAGCTTCACACTCTGGAGATGCGCTATTTTCAAGAGACTTCAGTAAACTTTCAATATCATGAAAATAATTTCTTATCATAGGAAACTGGTATCTGTTATGGGAGTCATTTTCTGATACTGCTTTAAATAAACTGAAACTTTCAACTGTTCATTAATAACTAACAGAGTAACATAAATTAGGTACAGATCCTGTTGTCTCAATGTCAACAAAAATTACACTGTCTGTCTTGCTGATGACGGTCCAGAACGAAGAAAAGTTGACATTATGCTCCCCTGTTAACTGAAATATATTTGAAATTTTGTTTTCACTTTCGTATTGACCTGCAGAATTCACACTCTAACTCATCGCTTTCTGAAGTTGTGCTGCTTCCAGACGCATCCACTTTTCATCAGGCGATTCCCAGAAAGCCAGTTGCGATGACAAGTAGGAAGGAAAACCAGGATATATCCATGGAAGATATCCATCTTTTATTCTTGGTCGTTCAAGATTTACCGTTAAAATCCGTCGCTGTCGATACAATACTTTCCCGTTGGAAATGTTTGTAACAGATCTGTAACAGCTCAACACTAATTAATGTAACTATTCTGTGTGACAATAGCAACAAATATGAGAGACATTTCACAGCCAGATTCGTATTAACCTCGCAGCCATGGTCCAGAATTAAGAAACAAATGATACAGCTACATGACACATAACTGTTTTTAAAAACAATTGGCAAATGTGGTGCAGTGGAAACAAATAACACATTTTCAATTTGAATGATACGTAGGCACTAATTCCTGTCTGGGAATAACTGCAATCCAGCGATTTCTCAACTTCACAGCTATGGAAAATCGAAACTTGTGCACTTTCATGCCTTTTTGGGATTTATAATTGCCCTTGCAAAAGGAAGCGCAGCACATATATCCCATACTTTGAAGAATTGTAGGCGAATACTGTATGAAATATATATCACTTTCGTGGCACACACATTCAATACAACATACACACCAACAGGACTGACGACTGAAGATAAGATAGCAAAATTTTTGTGACGTCACGTGCCTATGTGGCCGCTGTGCGTAGGCCTTATGTCTAGGAGGCTTTGCTCGGACTCTCCGAACTGGTGTACAAAGGAGAAGCAAGCCCAGCGGAGAACAAAACGTCAGCTGAGATACTGTTTCCGACCCCGACCTGCATGCTTGGAAAACTATATGATATTAGGTCTTACAGTCAGCGCTTCCGCAAGGTGCTTCATCCTGCCACGGCTTCCTCAAACAAGTGTTGTAAAAGCACAGGCGTCCCGTGCTATGTGATAATCAACAGCGCTTCCACAGACGAAAGGGTTGGAAAGACATCACCGATACGGGTCTGTGTACTGTAATCAACACTGCAGTCGATAGTGCGAGAAGGGGAACATGAGGGTCTGCTTAGAGGAGCCGATGAGAAGACGTTCTGTCTATCCATTTCCTTACAGCCGTGTTGCCCATTCTTTTTGTACACTATGGAAGATATAGTTGAACCCTCGCCTTTCTATATTGTACAGCTGTTTCCAAAGTGTATCTAGCACTGCTGATGGCCGGATATACTCCTTAATGCGTTGAAATTGCAATTCACCATGTCACATCTTCCTCCCCTTATAACTAGACATTCACAGCTTTTCTTACATGAATAGTAGTCTCATTACTTCGCAGTAACGTCTGGTGATATGTCATATTAGTCACAATGCGGTTATGTTCAAGCAGCAGCATAATATTTCTGTCATTTATAGGTGAAAAAAAATGTGACACGTCCTTACTTTCACCAGGTGGGTGTCGTTTTCGAACTGCCCCGTAACAAGAAAGCCTCCCACCATATCATATACTGTCGATTAATAAATGATGTATTTACAATTTAAAAGAAACTCAAGCGTCTTTTTTTATTTTGCGGGTTTCGCCACTTCCACGAAACCCTTTCGTTGTTTTTGATACATGTAAACCCAGCCAACACACTGTGGCTTTTTTTAATTACGCAGACCGCCAAGGCGGGGTTTGTGTTAGTGCGTTCAATACATAGCTACCGTAGACCTATCTACGACCACCAAAATCATACAGATTTCCCCTGTCTAAGACATCATTGCGGGTCCAATATACGCTAGAGTACGTTCATTCACAGTTGATTTTCAGGGGCCAAGCTAAGAGGAGGATGACCGCGAGACGGATCTGTAGATGCAGCTTTCAAAATTGAGTTTGTTACAAAAAAACAAAAGAAACCGTTAGAGCGTCATACAAAGATATTGTTTGTTACATGTGCGAGAAACGTCGACCTTAATTATACATATCTGTTTAGATCCTATAACATGTGTGTACGGGAGCTGAATTTTCGAAAAGGAATACCACGTTATGGAGTAACCTCCTATCGGCTGGAATGTGAAGAATGTTTTATTCCAAGCGTGCAATAGACTTCTGTTTGTTCTTTTCAGCGCATCGGCTATATGTAACTGAATAATCACTGTCAGTCCATCGTCATTTAGTTATTCAGCTTCATGTGTATGCAGGATGATTTTTGAATAAGATAATGCCATAATCCTAATCGTGAATTTTAGGAGTGGTAGCGACTGTGTTGTACAACATATCCTCATGCTTCAGTTATTGCTGTTAAAGGGGGATAGTGGCTATACAACTGTCCTTAGCGAAGGACAGCCACACATTAACAAAATATATTCTAGTGCTCTTACTTCCTCAACATGTCATCTGTAAAGCAAATTAATATCTCTTTGTCTCTTTGTATGCAACGACCTCCCCTTTTTTTAAGTGTACTTAGAAACAGCCTGCTACTAGCTTTCTGACATTGTCAATTTTTGTGTGTCAAACAGCTACCGCATCTGCCTTTTATCCCCTACATCACGATAATGTGACCGAAAGTTAATTTTCTATTAACTTCAGCAGTATTTATGGGTCGATTCCTTGTTAAGTATTTGCTCTGAATGGAGGATGTTTTCCGCATGCACTTGTATCCGTCAAGTTGGTTTATGCATCCAGACCACTTCAGATGACACGGGGACGGCGACAGGAATTTCTCAGGTACATGTATCAATGGTTTGCCGCGACATGACACTTTTGTTCATAGATTAGCACGGTATTTCACGTAACCATTGCGGGTACTGTGGTGGACAACCACGGCAGCCGGAGTAGGTGGTGAGATGCGAGAATGTTTTTCTGATATGTTTAAGCGATCGATGACAGTGTAATTAAGTGCTTCCTTACGCGAAAAAAGCGGCGCAATTGTTTAAACACTCCACACACTGCAGTCGATTTCCTGCAATATCCTTAAATAAACTATATTCCGTAAACAACCATATATCCTCTAAATTTTTTAAATAAACAATATTCTGCACATTGTCTAAATTGCTTAAACAATATTCCATACACTGCAATCGCTTTCCTGCCAAATCACCAATCAGCTCAGTCTTCCTCTACCAATTTCCAATGGGAGCAGGGGAGGGGGTGGGCTGGGAGCTTTTTCAGAGGGGGAGGGGATAATTAATTGATAGATGTAATTAATTAATCAGTCAAATTGATATCAGAAGTATGCTTTTATTAGCAGGGGGAGTTCACTGAGGGTTGTAGGAAGAGGAAGGGGAGGGGGAGGAAGAGAGTTGGTGATTTTTTGGAACGGCACTTAACTGAACAGCAGGTTAAGGACCTGTCAATCAAAAGGACGGATACCCTTTGGGGTCATAATCCACTAAGAAGAGCAATAGGTTATGGACCTGTCAGTCAAAAAAGAACAATTAGTTTGCGACTGAATGTATGCTTGCCTCTGTATGAGGCAACTCGCACTACCAATTGTGCTCCTGCTGTCTTTGTCCCCCTACTGATCTTGAGAGGCAAGCACAAGGCTGACTACAGAACCTGGTGCTCGGGGCCTATCATTTGACTTTCGGGAATTCATAGTCGGAAAGGGGCACGTGAGGCGAGTTTGGCAGACATTTTTATTGATCCCGTTGATCGTCATCTGCTTAAGGGACTATAAGTAGAGGTAAAGAGAAAGATACAAAACCACAGAGGCCTCAGTTGAGGAGGAAAGCTCAGAGGTTCGGATATGAACCAGAGATGGAAGATTTCGAAATCTCTGAAGACTACTCCCAGGGCAGACAGGCCATTCTGATGGGAAAAGGGATTACTGTATGAAGATTAGGAGAAGGCAGAGGTATTGACGACGTCGCTGAGGCACAATTCCAAACTCCCGACATCGAAGATGAGTGCTAGACAGGAAGAAATAATAGTCCTCCAATCGCCTAGGTAACAACAAATCTCCTCGCCCTGACAAGAGGCATGTCGTTTACCTAAAACTCCTTCCCCCTACCACAGTCACGTACCTCACCTCCATATACAAACAATGCCTCTCCCTAACATACTTCCCAGCCACCTGGAAAACTGCTCAGTTTGTAACACTACCTAAACCCAGGAAAACCAAAGCTACAGACCCATTTGACACCTGTGCTTCCTAGGGAAAGTAATTGAATATCTAATCCACAGGGACTTTACCAGATTCCTGAGCGACAACTCCATTATCGGCCCTGAGCAGTTTGGATTCCGTACCAAACACAGTACCATCCATGAATTCCCACAGAGACTTTACCAAATTCCTGAGCGACAACTCCATTATCGCCCCTGAGCAGTTTGGATTCCGTACCAAACGAAGTGCCATCCATGAATTTCAGCGTCTTTGGAAGACATATACATGGCGGAGGATAGAAAACAACCCAGGAGGGCTATTTCTCGACATTGAAAAAGCGTCCGATAAAGCCTGGCGTGATGGCTTAATTTACAAGTTGTCCCATTTCTACATTAGAGGAGATATGATAGACTTATTCCTGGCAAGGAGTTAACATTTCTTCATGTGAGGCAAAATGATTATAATAGTCGAGGACGCAGTGGTCGGGGTGATGCAGGGTTCGGTTCTGGGCTCCATACTATACTCACTGTAGACAAATGATGTGCCTAAAGTGGCTAGAAATGAGCTAGCGTTGTATTCTGGCGACACAGCGATTGATATGAGTAGTAGCTGCCTCAGGTTCTTCGACAGGGAGCTAACTGGTGAGAAATCTGGAAAATTAAAGTAAGTCCAGACAAAACAGTAGCTACCGTGTTGAAGAGAAAACCGATTCCCCCAAGAAGACAGATTTCCTCCGCCAGCATAAACTTTGAGTGGCTAGGCCTTCAGCAAGACAAAAGACTGTCTTCCGTCAAACAGATAAACAGGGCCCGCAGCGAAGGCTGTGATACATACAATTACTTATATCTACTACTACGGTGTGGGGGATAACAGTTGAAACAAAAGTAAAACTATTGAGGGCTGTCATACTCCCTACGTTTCTATATGGGTCTGAAGTTTGGTTAATGGCGGCAGACAGACATCTGCACAAACTACAGACACTTCAAAACAGGATCCTCCATACCAGAGCTGACGCAGAGCTGTTAACATGGGGGGGTTATGTAGGGATTTTACTAAAGAGGATCAGGTAGTGATTGTGGGTGGGGCTGGTAATAGTATTGATAGGGATGGGGAGTATGACATAGATGGTGACCTGGAAAAGATAGCCACTCAGACTGGCAAAACGAATGTGCATTTCGTGGAACTGTTTCAGCGTCACGATCGGCCTCACCTTAATACAGCCGTCAGGCGTAATAACATGAGACTTGGGGGTGTGCTGATGACAGAAAGCATGGTTCACATTTCAGTGGTGTCGGTGGAGTCTATCAGCAGGATGGGTTTCACTGGACATGGCCTGCACCTCAACAGGTATGGGAAGGGGAGGTTGGCAAAGCTTATAGGTGACAGCATAGGTGGGGTTGGTGGGATCACTGATGGGAAAATTCCTGCAGTAGTGGGTGTTAGAGCTGCACCTTTTTTAGATTGAAGTCAGCTGATAGGTATTCCTGCTTAAGGGAAGTCTCTCTAACAAAGGAACCACTTTTGACAAAGCTTAGGTATCCGAGTAATGAAGGAATTAGTATATTTCGTCAAAATAGACAAGGTATTAGAGGTAAAGTTAGTGAACTGCTTATAGATGTTGACTCTGAAATTATTGGTATATCTGAACACTTCTTAAATAAGGAGATAATTCAGGGGCTTCCTTTACCAGGATACAGGTTGGCTGGCAGCCTTTCGAGGAGCTCTTTGCGGTGTGAGGGAGTATCCATGTATGTGAAAAACGGCATCCCATTTGAGTCAACTGATGTTTCAAAGTACTGCACTGAAAAGGTATTTGAATGTTGTGCAGGTGTGATTAAATTTAACGGAGCTAAACTTCTAACTGTTGTTATTTATAGATCCCCAGTCTCCGATTTCACAACATTTTTGCTAAAGCTAGAGGAAGTTCTTGGTTCACTTTATAGGAAATACGGAATGTTAGTTGTATGTGCTGACTTCAGTATTAATTGTATAAGTGATTGTGCAAGGAAGAGGATGCTGGTAGACCTCCTTAATTCATATAATCTTATGCAAACCGTATTCTTTCCAACGAGAGTGCAAGGGAACAGTAGAACAACCATAGACAACATTTTTGTTCACTCTTCATTACTAAAAGGGCATTCTGTTAGCAGAAAGGTGAATGGCCTTTCAGATCATGATGCACAAATTTTAACTCTAAAAGATTTTTGTGCTGCAACACGTGTTAAATATAGTCATCAGCTGTTTAGGAATGCTGATCCAGTTACCGTAAAGACCTTTGTAAACCTTATCAAGGAACAAGAGTGGGAAGATGTTTATAGCGCTGATACAGTAGACGATAAATGTAATGCTTTTCTCAAGACTTTTCTCGTGCTCTTTGAAAGTTGCTTTCCATTAGAACGTTCAAAACAGGGTACTAGCACAAACAGGCAGCCTGGGTGGCTGACTAGAGGGATAAGAATATCCTGTAGAACAAAGTGGCAATTATATCAAAACGTTAGAAACAGTCAATATCTAAATGCAGCAGCCCATTACAAACAGTATTGTAAGGTGCTTAAAAATGTTATTAGGAAGGCAAAAAGTATGTGGTATGCAGATAGAATAGCTAAGTCTCAGGATAAAATTAAAACCATATGGTCAGTCGTAAAGGAAGTGGCTGGTCTGCAGATACAGGTCGAGGATATAGAATCAATGGGTAGTGGGAATGTCCGTGTTACAGATAAGTCGCATATATGTACAGTATTTAATAATCACTTTCTGAATATAGCAGGTGAACTAAATAAAAACCTAGTCCCAACAGGGAATCATATAGCGCTCTTAGATAAAAGTGTTCCGAGACTGTTACCTGAAATGCTCCTCCATGATACTGACAAGAGGGAGATTGACTTAACAATTAAATCACTAAAGACCAAGAACTCTCATGGATATGACAGGGTATCTAGCAGAATACTGAAGTATTGTTCTATGTATGTTAGCCCAGTACTTGGCCATATCTGTAGCTTTTCCTTTAGGAGTGGTCGGTTTCCTGACCGATTAAAGTACTCGGTAGTGAAGCCACTATATAAAAAGGGAGACAGGGATAATGTTGACAATTATAGACCTATTTCAATGCCATCGGTGTTTGCTAAAGTTATCGAGAAGGTTGTATGTGCAAGGTTACTGGAGCATTTAAATTCACATAATTTGCTGTCAAATGTTATGTTTGGTTTTAGAAATGGTTTAACAACTGAAAATGCTATATTCTCTTTTCTCTGTGAGGTTTTGGACGGATTAAATAAAAGGTTGCGAACACTAGGTGTTTTCTTTCATTTAACGAAGGCTTTTGACTGTGTTACCACAAAATATTACTGCATAAGTTGGACCATTATGGAGTAAGGGGAGTAGCTTACAATTGGTTCGCCTCTTACTTTAAGAACAGAAAGCAGAAGGTAATTCTCTGCAATATTCAGAGTGGTAGTGATGTTCAGTCTCAATGGGGCACTGTTAAGTGGGGTGTTCCCCGAGGGTCGGTGCTGGGGCCACTGCTGTTTCTTATTTATATAAATGATATGCCTTCTAGTATTACAGGTGATTCAACAACATTTCTGTTTGCTGATGACACCAGCTTGATAGTGAAGGATCTTGTGTATAATATTGAAACAGTATCAAATAATGTAGTTCATGAAATAAGTTCGTGGCTTGTGGAAAATAATTTGATGCTAAATCACAGTAAGACTCAGTTTTTACAGTTTCTAACTCACAATTCAACAAGAACCGATATTTTGATCAGACAGAATGGGCATATTATAAGCGAGACGGAACAGTTCAAGTTCCTAGGCGTTCGGATAGATAGTAAGCTATTGTGGAAAGCCGATGCCCAGGATCTTGTTCAGAAACTAAATGCTGCTTTATTTACCATTAGAACAGTATCTGAAATAAGTGACACTTCAACACGAAAAGTAGTCTACTTCGCATATTTTCATACGCTTATGTCGTATGATATTATTTTTTGGGGTAATCCTTCTGTTTCAAAAAGGGTATTTTAGGTTCAAAAACGGGCTGTTCGAGCTATATGTGGTGTAAGTTTGAGAACCTCTTGTCGACCCCTATTCAGTAGTATGGGAATTTTGACATTGCCCTCACAGTATATATTTTCTTTAATGTCGTTTGTTGTTAGCTATAGTAGCCCATTCCCAAGAGTTAGCAGCTTTCACTCAGTTAATACTAGGCAGAAATCCAATCTGCATGTGGAATGCACTTCCTTGACTCTTGTGCAGCAAGGAGTGGAGTATTCTGCTGCTTCCATTTTCAGTAAGCTACCACAAGAACTCAAAAATCTTAGCAGTAGCCCAAACTCTTTTAAATCTAAACTGAAGAGTTTCCTCATGGCTCACTCCTTCTATTCTGTCGAGGAGCTCCTGGAAGAGCTAAAAAATTAAGCAAATTATAGTGTTACAGTGTTGATTTTCTTTATTTAATTTTACGACTTGTCACCTGAATATGTTTTTTTATATTTCATTTTATCTGTTTCTAATATCGTGTTACAATTTCATGTACTGACTCGTTCCATGACCATGGAGACCTCTCCTTAATTTGGTCCCACGGAACAATAAATAAATAAATAAATAATACACACCCAACACGCACATTATGAACTTCTTACTCGAACCATCGATTATCACATACATCAAAAGAAAGTCAAAAATTCCTTATGAGAGGACTGAAGCTTCGACGCACCACCTCATCCACCAGTTAGGCACACAGTGCCCCAACGCTTCAGACAAAAGACCTATCTCCACACTAACAAAACAATTTAGGGAGTAACAGATATAGACACACAGTCATATAAGCGTACAATCATTTAGATATGGGCCGGCCGCGGTGGCCGAGCGGTTCTAGGCACTCAGTCCGGAACCGCGCGACTGCTACGGTCGCAGGTTCGAATCCTGCCTTGGGCATGGTTCTGTGTGATGTCCTTAGGTTAGTTAGGTTTAAGTAGTTCTAAGTTCTAGGGGACTGATGACCTCAGATGTTTAGTCCCATAGTGCTCAGAGCCATTTGAGCCATTAAGATATGAAAACAAAAGCCATCTTCATTGAAACATTTAGCCATGCTAGAAACCAGACCGGCAAAGGCCTGTGGTGTTTCTGTGAGAAAGAAACAAGTAATGCCGTAGCAGTTCAGCACGAGGCAGCTTCACGACGTCGCCGGTCTCTCGACACTGAAGCAACGTATCCGCGAGTCCGCCACAAGATTCGGCACTTCGGCGCGAAATTCGCCGAACACGTTGGTGAGTGGACTGGGAAAGCAAATACACTGGCGAACGGCAGTTGATGGAGTGACACATCTGGCAGCAAGTGAAGCTCAAAGATATAAGAAGCGATAACCAAATGGTAAACACCAACGTGAGAGGTCGCCACTTTCGCAACTGACGATGGCTACATGTCTGTTCGCCGAAATAATGTGCCTGTAGGATATTATGGACCGGCAGTACACCTGCCGACTGCCCGATCCATAAATTAAGCTGTTTGTTCATTAAGTCAGTCAGCAACGTAGGATGCCAAAGACAAGTTTCTCTTGATACATTTCATTTTTTTGCTGTACTTTATAGAACACAAGCGTTCAGTGTTGAATAAACATGTAGTGTTATCTGTTTAAATTTCTGTGCGGGCAACTTCAGACGTGGACAATCGAATCAAGCAATTAATCATGTGTAAGTAATGAGTAAGAACAGGAAGTTAATATGTTAAAGAATTCGGGTGACTTCGTCAAAATCATGGTATTATAAAGAAAAGTTCACTGTATTCTGGCAGTAATTTTGTGCCATATTTACGTGAAATAAAGTATTCATGGTGGCCTGTCGAAGCAAAGTGGCTAATTCACACAGTATTATGATCATTATCTAATGTACTGTAATGCGCGACGATCTGAATTGCGATTGGCCCGAATTCTCTACTACCTACAAAATTAAACTTTTATGCGACCTTTCTAACCTTATGGTGGCAGTGACTTGTGATAAACTTGTACCTCAGAATATCCCAAGAGAACACAGGCCGATATAGGATTCGATGCAGATCTAAATTAACAACACGGAATTACAAATATTAGGAACTATATTATTAGAGGTGTGGCAGTTCTTATGTTTGTAAACCCATTTTTCTTACAATTAGTGAAATGTCTAATATTTTACCACTCTGATTAGCATATGATGAAGTATCTAAGGCAGATAATACCTGCAATTCTGTCACTCAGTTTTTTGAAGACGCATAGCCAAAATTGAATTTCGTTGTGAATTAGAGATTTCGTTACATCATGTACACCCCAGAGTATTTAGGAAATTTTAAATTACTCCTACTGTTTAAATGACCTGGCGTCTTTCGATACTCTTTCGATTCCATAGTTATCGATCTCTGGGGTAACAAAATTCTTCGAACGAGAGGTGTGTATCTTCTGCCTACAATTTGGAAAAGCTTTCCTCGCTAAAGGCCCATACGACCACACTGAAATTAGTGTCATTCTCTTGCTGTGTCGGAATTCATTATCAGTATTTACTACGTGTATTCGAACTGTGTAATTTAATAAATATTCATACATTTAACTAACAGTCATAAAAGTACACTAAATACATGCATAACGTCACAGTCATAAATGGGAATGTGATACAGCCTTGCAATAAGCAAACTGGATAAGCAAACTGGAAGTTGTTATTATACCTGTGGGAGTTGAAGTTCGTTCCAAGCTCGCACTATTTACCCACGTATCCTAAATTCGCAAATAGCTCATTACATCACAGTTTTGCAAGCGGAAGGCACCGGAAGGTTTAATTTAAAAAAAAAATCACGAAATTCGAAACACTTCTGATTCGGAACTTGACTCTGATGACTGGTTTATCAGATTTCAAGCCATGTCCTCGAGAGATTTACTCATTGAGCAACAGATCATCGATCATGAACTTATACGGGTGTGCTGC
This sequence comes from Schistocerca serialis cubense, assembly GCF_023864345.2. Taxonomy (NCBI): domain Eukaryota; kingdom Metazoa; phylum Arthropoda; class Insecta; order Orthoptera; family Acrididae; genus Schistocerca; species Schistocerca serialis. The sequence goes on along the minus strand of NC_064640.1, from coordinate 594,245,774 downwards.
GCTGAAGTTCACGGCATCAGACGTACTTACAAAGTGTATACTTGAGACAGCACTGTGTTGTCAACTTGAAATTGTTGTTCAGAGTAATATGTTTAACCGTAGAGAGAATCAAGCAGTAGCGAATTTTCCTTAATACGTGCTACAACATCCAAATAAGTTGTTTAACTGAGCAAGAAATATGGAAAGCAAAGAGCTAGCAGTAGAAGAGATTTGTTTCACCGTATGGAAGATCAAGAATTGCTCATAGCTCTTAAGGCATGCAGTTCAGAGCCCGTGCTTACTTGACTGTTTTTGTTTCAAATGATCATTCCTGTTATGTCCCTGAACGCTGACCATCTCTTCTGAAACACCCAGAGAGTTGCGAACCATTTGTTGCATATTATGGGCAAAGAGGCAGGGGCCAGGTGGCAGGACTTACCACACTGTGATCAGTAGAGTCAAGATGCCGAATTCTCCCCGCGTAAAACGGCGTGATCACACGAAAGCAACCACGGTCATAACTGCACGTTTCCTAACGAAAAAATTTCCAACCAAACCGGAGGTCTTATCCCAAATCCGCTCCCAGGGTTACGCCACCACATAGCTTCACCTCAAACTCACATCTAATGGACAGAAACTTCTAAGGAACCTGGCCATCTTGATCACTCCTTAATGATAATCTTTGCCTGGGGAAAATAATGTAATCGCATAATTTGCTCGATTTAATTCCTTTGGTTTATTTTAAAGAGCATAGTCGTGATCGCATTTCAGTTGTTTACTTTTATTTTTAGATGACCCGATTCGATCGTCTAACAGATCATATTCAGATCTTACATTCTGTGAAGACTAATAAAACATAACGCTTCAATTGCGATAGAAACGGACATTAAAATAATATAGGAAAAATAAGTGCAGCTGATATTCCGTTGATGACCATAGGAACCGTTGACATGGAACAGGTCCATCTGCGCTTGCGTGGAGAACAGTGATAAATATGATTTGGCTGCTGGTAGTTAATTAGCGAGAGCCCCGCCTATTGTCTCTACCATTGCGTCATTGGTATCCAATGGCCGTGAGACTTGATTACATTGTGGAAAGAACATGTATTAGATGTATAATTGTTAGGAGTTAGGTTCTTGTGAAAACAACAAAGAATATTTTGATGTTTTAAAGAATACCATACGTTATAAAAAGCGACGAAATAGTAAGACAGTCACTACCCAAGGACAGGGTCTATTGAAACGATGGCTGCCCTCTGCATGGTCTTCTGGTAAACGTAAATCTGGCAAAGAGGATTGGTAGGACGCCAGCTTGGTAACCAAGGAGACGATATGCGTCGGACCAAGTCAAAGAAGTCCTACTGGCAAGAAAAACGCCAGCTAGTAACCATGGAAACGACGTGGAAACAATAAGTACCGTCATCTGACAACAGATGAATGTAACCATCTGCAGCTAGTGTAATACACTTGTGTAATGCTTATTTTACGTAAATTAGCTGCTTTATACGTCGTTACGTTTGGCCAGATACCATACCATAATCAAATGGTTTTGAATAGTACCGTAAGCTTGCCAATGACCCGCAAGACTTTCCACACACGATTTTTTACTGTAAGACGAGCTGCCTCATCCACCTATTCGAAATTACTGAAGAACTCTACCAGCATAAAAGCGTCACCATACCTTACTGCCTCCTCATCTTCAAAAAGCCTCTGACTCTGATGTTGCAGATAGACTTCCTCCTCCTCCACATTATCAGCCAGATAGGGTTCATGCGCTTCATCTGTATACTGCAGCTAAAGCCCCAAGACCTCATTATCACTATTAAAGTCTTCAAGGGCCAGAAAATACGCTTTCCGCTCCTCAGCATGTTCCCTGGAAAGCTAATCATGCTCTATGAAAAAGGAAAGAAGCCTTTGCTAAGCCGACCCATTTTTAAACGTGTATGAAAAAATCTTACTTACAGCATACTTAAGATTGTGATATACGTCTGTGACACCAACATAAGCAGCTGAAATGACGATGACATCTGGATCAACATCTGAAATAATAATAGTATATATCAAGTCTTATATACGGTATTGCCTTGGAGTACATGTATCAGTCAAGAAAGAAAAGCACTTACACTGCACTTCAAGAAGTCATTCTGGTCGGCTTCATGTCCAGTGCTATTTATTTGCATCATTTTGATGATACTGCTACAATTACAGATTTACCCGGATCCTGTATATACAGCAAGTATGGATGAAGTGAAACCTTACATAGAGAGTGTAGCAAAAATGTACGGCACAAATTGCAAGACACATACGGAAACAAAGAAATTATGTTAAATAAACTTGGGTCTGGAAAGGCTTTGTCTGAATGTTACAACTCATTTTCTTCTACTCATTAATCATGGGAAACACACACGAACAGAACGCACCAGCGTACCACATGCAACTCTTTCTCACAGGAAATGTTCATTATGCTCTCCGTGCGCATGAATAAACGCATCAACCAGGCGTCATAGTGAATCTCGGATGCGCTGATGTATCACTGGAGTACTGCGTATGGTTTCGCGGCCTTCTACAATACTGGCACGGAGACTCTGAATATGTTGTACTGCGATTCCATACACAATAGCTCTTAAATGACCCCAGAAACAAAAGTCAAGTGAGTTCAGATCTTGAGAGAGTGGAGGCCAGGCGATTGGTCCGTCTCTTCCTACCCATCTGTCACCGATACTGTTATTTAGAAGCCGACCGGCATTAACACTAACATGTGGAGGTGCTCCTTCGTGCGTGAAGTAGAATTTTTTGTCGCACAGTTAAAGGCACATCAGGTAGGACGTGCTATGCGAAATTATGATAATTTGGTCCGTTGAGCCTGGGCGGAAGAAAGTGAGGCCCTACCAAACAGTCGCTAACAAAGCAGACCAAAACGTTGAGAGAAAATCTTTGTTGATGACTTGCTTCAGCAGCTGCGTGAGGGTTGACGTCTCGCCATACGTGCCGAGATTGAGAATATACAATCTGATCTCCTTCAGACTCGTTGGAGAAAACGAGTTACATCATGGAAACGAAGCGTTTCCAGAACCATCTTCAAATAATATAATTTCTTCGTCTAGGTGTGAAGAACGTGTCATGCAATTTGTGCCGTACATTTTTGTTGCATCTTGTATACTTTCCGCTGCCAAGCATCTGGCGTGAGGAGTTGTTTATAGCACGCCCACGAGTAAGAGAGGAAACTGTCTCCTGCCATCTGAGATGCGACAAAACTGGGGAGGTCACAGACTGAGATGCGAGATGCATTTGTAATGTGGTGAGTACAAAATAAGTTACATGCTACTCCTTTTTTTAAAAAAATATTTATTAATAACTGTCTTTTTTATATGTATGGATACATTCTCATATGCGTTCATCAATTTAGTCTTCACCTCTATCTTCTTCAAAACAGAAGTAGGCCAATGCACCAATGTGATCAAAAACTTCCGTATGGCAGGATATTTGTAAATTTTGACAATCCAAGCTCTTTTTTCTCCACATTTGATGTAGACAATTGTGTCTTTATGATCAAAGACTCTAAGAGCTGCTAACATAGCTGTGTATTGAGTACCAGAATCATCCCAATGAACACCATGAAAGTTTCGAGTCAGGCGCCAAACAGTTCTTTTAGTCTTGAAGCATTTAATGCCCCTGAACAACTTTGTCTATGTGATATTCAATTGAAAATGAAACTACTAAGCCAATCATTTCTAAATGCTGCGGATGTCCTGGAATTTGTCGTCAGTGCACAATTTTCATCGCAGAATCCGTGCGTCTTCATTATGAATTTATCAGCATGAGATACCTTTCTGAAACGTTTTAGAATTCTTTACTAGAAGACTGCATGTACCAATCTGCTCAATAATGTGTCACTAATTATCTGATCATTAAAAATTGATGCATATAGAGCTGTGCCTGCTACAAAATTCAGCTTAGACTTAATTTCCATTCAAACATCACCCACCCCTTTTTGCGATTTTGTTTTGTATTGAACAGTCAATTATGACAAGGGACACTGTTTGCTTTAATTTTCTTGGGCCTAACACACAGCTATAATGTTTAGTTCTCTCATAACATGAACTATGAAACCTTGCATGCGTGTCACACACTACATTGTAGAATCTGTGCCCGTATCTCGTAAACTGCCGTATGGGTAAAATTCTGAATTTCGATATACGTTCACATTTATAAAGTTAAAGTTACCAAATTTACTATATTTTCTTGTGTTTCCTCTGCAATCAGTGTGTAGTGTTCGCATTTTGGATCATGTAGTTTTTCTTGAAGTAATGCTTTAAAGGCCCATGTCGGTTTTGTGGATGCTGTTAATACTGGATGTTCGAACAGTATTCATAACGTAAAATTTAAGAATAATTTGATTACACGGTCAACAATTTTTAGTAATTTTTAGTGTTATTATGACATTTATTGTTAAAACTATTTCCATATGCTCAAAGCAAGTCATCAACATGTTCAGTGGTGTGCATGCACACATACGCTTATATTGAGGCACAGGTTGTGTTGCGTTTTATCTGTTACCTAATCCATGTTTTGCAACACATTTACTAGTTGATGTTACATCAACATTTCTCATGCTGTCAGTCTAAACACCATTCGTTTCATATATTATTGCTTGTAAAAGGAATGCAAATACGCTGTGTGTTACATATAATGCTTTTGCGTCAGGATCATCGGCTTGCATAAATTTCCCTTCAAGGTATAGAAAGCTATTGCATGGAGGTGTGATTGCATCATGATGTTGGACAACTAACCTTATGTCATCATTGTTGTTGAATGTGGTTAAAGTGTAGGGTTCGTGCAAGAAGTACTTGTACTGAGTAACCTGCTCGGTGTATTTCAGAGATCACTTTCAGTCACGTGAAGACTGTCGTTTGGTTTCTAAACTAGTGATTTAAGGACGTTCTGGTCCGCCTGTGTTAGCACATTACGTTTCTTCTGTTGTGAAGTGTTTTTGTAATGTATGCCAATCCTGCTGCAAATATAACTGCATCACAATTTCTTCACTAACGAAAGTCGACAAGACGCCTGCCCTGGTCCACAATATTCAACTCAAGATCGTCTAATGTTTGAACAGTTACAGAAATGTAGATGGAAATACTTGACGTCTACATATTTTTGTATCGTAGACCCACTGAAGGAAAAGAACAGTAAATGACATGAATCTGTTATTCGTTAAGATACGAATTCGTCACAATATTACACTCAAGGTAAGCTGTTACATTTCACAGTATATCTACCAGTTGATACAAAACGTAAAATTTCATCCTTCAAATAAACAAGCAGGGATATTATAGCGTTTTCATGTGTAAAATCACGTTGGCATGTTACTCAAACGATTTTATGGGCTGTTTTAAGAATTTGCTTAAATCATAATTGTTCTATGCAGCATGGGTTATTTCCACAACTTTATCACTTCCTAGATGTAGTTAGCAGTTTGACTCTGTGATATTACGGAAGTTTGTAGTAGGTTTTCGAGCCCCATTAATACGATAGTCCAAGTTTCATTACATAAATCAAATAACGGACAGAAATTCATGTTACGTACCTAATCGGCTTTTTAAAGTCAAAGTTTATGACATCACTTCTGAAGCTCGAGTGATCTCTTGATGCATAGTAAAGGTCACAGATCTCCAAACAAATGGAAGTAATAGATGTTATTTCGATTTTTGTATGTGTGCCACCCAACGGTTTCACAGTTCCACGTTAATAGGTGACCCTACACTACAAACCCTACCCATGCACTTACTCCTCCCGCCTTTCCCATTCGCATCCAGGACTACTCATATACCAACTAGTATGCCCACAGAGAATCCATGTCCTCTCCTACTCCTCTGTGAACCTTGTCCCCTATATCATTTCCCCATGCAGATCTGTCACCTAGACACACTTACATGCCACTGAAAAACAACACATATTATATCTTCCAAACGTAATGAAACGCCGAGATTAGGGGTAAACATTCACCAACTTCAGTGCCATACTGCCCATAGACTCTACCAGATACTGGAACTCATTTCACGCTCTTACTGGCAACAATTCTGCGCCTTCCTACCACCTGATGGGCAATAATGACTCCCTGCCTCACAACCTAACCAAAGCCACCCATTTCGCATCCTGCCTCTCTGACACCTTCACCATCTGTGACCAAACTCACTTCAATTACTCAATACTCACAACAGCCCGTGAGTGTACTAGCACCTGTTCCCACCCCTTGCTCCTAGCTTGCAGTAGCTCGACATCATCTCACTGACAGAACTCAGTACTCCCAAAACAACCCAAGACTTTCAAGAAATACTCCATAACAAACGCAATAACGCTCCAAGTCAGTACTGTGTAATATACATGAACCTGAAAGAAGGCCCCCTCGCCTTCTTATAAATGGTAGCCACAGTTTACAATATAATCCTTCGCATTGGTTTTTATCTAGAACCGTGGAAAACATCCTAAAACCCCCTTTTTGTCAAACTTGATAAACCCGCCTGGGACGTCTCCTCCTACCGACCCATTAGCTTCACCTCTATTTTAAGCAACACTTTTGTGAACATCCTGCCCTGACGCATCCATGAACACCTACAACAAAACTGCCCGTTCCTGACTATCAGTGTGGCTTCCGTCCCCATTTCTCCTATGATGACCAATTCCTGTACCTTACTCATCCCCTGTGACAACGAATCAACAATCACTAATCCGCCATTATTTTCCCCTCGACATGGGAAAAAGCGTATGACCGAGTATGGCATTCCGGCCTCTTCTGTAACCCCAAACCTACGCCCTTCGCATTAATTATGTCCGTCTTACTGCTTCCTTTGTGTCACAGTCAACAATACTAATACCAGTATCTTCCATCTCACTACAAGCATGACCCAAAGCTATGTCTTCTTTCACCTCCTGTATGTCGTCTATACACCGATATGCCAAAACCCCCTCCTTATGTAGATCCCCTTCACTGTGCCGATTACACTGACTTCCTCGCACTCTGTCTAACCCTGAAGAATCTGAACGAACCCTCCAGCTCCATCTCTATTAGTTCAGTTCCTGATTCCACCACTGACCCCTCAAACTCAACCCTACCACAACCCGGGCAAAAATTATGGGCCGAACCGTCCAAAATATCCTATCCCACAACTTTTACCTTAAAATTTACGACTGTCCTATCCAGTTAACACATTAAAATACATCAGACTAATACCAGATCGCCAACATGGAAACGCCATCTGCCAATAATTTAGTAGTAGTCCCACAATACACTAAAACTAGCCAAACATGGGGATATCAATCTTCCACGATTCTCCATAACTATAAATCCTTGATCTGACCCACTCTGCTATATAAATGTGGTATGGACTTCTACTCCTTCCTCCTTTCATCAAGCCGTGCATATCCTCAAATACCATGCACGCCAACATAGCGTTTCGGATCTTCATATCTTCCCTGACCTGAATCCTCTACCAAGTTATAAAATTACCTGCTCTACTCTTCCATCACCTCAAGTACACTATGTGACCCATGAACTCGATATCAATCCCTGGTAGTTTCCTCCTGCTCTCTGATACTGTTACTCTGCCATGCCACTACAACCACATTCCCCCACACCACACCTCCACACATGACACATCCTCTCCCAACGAAATGTTAGTAGTCTTCCCTTACCTGACCGTGAGATCTGCCCTGATTATACCCATCCTACCAAATCTAGGAGAACCCACCCCTCCTCCCCTTCTCAAGTCTTCCTTCCTATCCCCTTTCCGCTCCCCCACCCCCCTCCCTACTTCCACATCCTGTGGTTTGCTTCAGAAATGCATCCCTCTTCACTCTCCCAAATCCTACGTCCAAACATTTACCCACACATGCCCCCTCCAGTACACTGCTCGGAATGCTTACATCCCATGACGATCCTTATCCCGGGCAGTTTACATCCACTCATCACTTCACTCATCTATATGCTTAATTTAATCAATAAACAAATCAGCTTTTTATCTTCTAACGTGTGAAACTAACCATCTGTCTTTTTACTGTGTAAAATAATCAATTCCTTTTACCCCTATTTACAGTTTTTTAGTATGTTATTAGCTTTCTATAATTTTTTGGCTGTAGAGCGGTGAACTGTATCCACATACTGTGAATATGGGTTCAAGGTAATGAAATAACAATAAAGGGAAAGGAGTATACATTGCAATTGACGGAAAAACGCACAAAGCATCATCCTCTCGCTTTTGAAACAGTCAACAGTGCAGCACAACAAAATAAGAAAATATGTGGTGAAGTTGCTACCTCATAAATATAGGATATGTCTTTTTACCAAAGTCTAATTTGAGTAACATAGTTCAATTATATAAAGATGTATGTATATGTCATAATACAGTTCCAGATTGCTTAAAATATTATCAAGATACATATGAAAACTCATTACACCGTATTATGGTCCACTGCTAAAACAGATTACAAGACCCGAGATATACACTAAAGATAAAGTGAAATACAGAAGATAAAATGAAATTACAAAAACAAAATGGACATGAGTGCAGCTGATTCTCTCTTGTTACCATGTATAAGAACTGCAATGCAACAGAGAACATCTTGGACACTTAGAAAACTTGTTAGACAGCATTTATGAAAAGCTGGTATAATACATCACCCAAGACCAGAGATTCTAAAATACGTAAGATAAAGATAAAATAAAAGTAGGTGCACATACCGTTCTCCAATGTTATCAATGAAAAATGACGTGAATACCACACACGTTACTAAAATTAAGAGACATACGTCTGTGTACAAAATATTATGGTAAAAATCCTACATCAGATGGGAAAATGTAAGGTTACTGTAGCCATGTTCTCTATGAGCACTCAAGTCACTGAAGGACCTTTAGGGCAGATAACATATGCACACTGTGCAACAAAATTGACGTATCACACCCCGTAATTGTCTCCCATTCCGACGCATAACTTTGAAATTAGCTTCACACGTGCGAATCATAGCGCCCTGCTTGTAATGATGCAAAAGCGTGGCACCCTGCTTGTAAAGGTGCATGAACATGGCGCCTTGCGAGGTTACTCTCGGGCTCGACGGTGCTTCAAACAACAAGGTATACCCACTTGCAAAAAAAAGTCCACAACTCTGAAGTTCATGTGAGCTGTAAGGTGCGCTTGTGATATCATATTGGCACCAAATTTTATCACAATTCTGTCCAACGCTACCATGGGCTTGTCACACGATAACAACGTCGTTACACAGTCATTTCACCCCTTATTTTGACTACTGTGCGATGGAGGTCAGAACCGCGAATCACAGCATTTAAATCACGTGGTTATCTTATGGCTGGCCGAGGAAAACATTTCAGATACATGCCGTTTACAATCAACACGAAAAGGCCTCGGGATGGCATAAGGGGCGTCATTGAAACCGTCTCTTCGCTTGGCTCGTTGATTCCCACACATTTCGCGCTAGCACACGAGAGTTTGCAGAGCGGTGAGCAACCGGACGCCCTGCTTGACAACGTTTCACACTGTTCCCACTCCTGGGTATTTCAGACCTACTTTAAGAACATCGTGGAGCAGCAGCTCAAAAGAAGGTGATATGAATCCATTGGATTATACTGTGACCGGAATTTTGGTCCGGTGTACGGAGTGGAGCCACTAGCATCTATTTAAAACCATTCGACGAAATCTGAAAGTGATCGAGTGCAACAAAGTGTGTTTATGTATTTTCAACCCTCCTGTTAGGTACTCTTCCGTGGCTTGATCACGAGAGATGGAGGGTACAAGCATGTGCTTGAATATAACGTTAAAGGGTCCCTCGAAGACCCCTCAGTTCGGCAGTAACCTCGGTTCCAACCATGCACCTTTCATGAGCACGTTACAAATCTACATCTCACAAATATCGACACCCATTCAGCTTAGGGGCTGCTCTAATGCGTGGAGGCAGGTAAACGCCATGTAAGGGGTATCAAAGGGGATGGCTCACCCACAGGCGCTAGAACAGCCTTGAAGTTGAATGTGTAGCGAAGTTTCTGACTGGTACCTTTCAACACGCTGAACAAAAGTGTCTGGGTGGTACTGAGGGTGTTGCTGAACTGAAAGATCTTAGAGGGAGTGTTTGCCGTTTATTCACGCACATGATAATGTTACATCCCCTCCCCCCCCCCCTCCATCCATGACCGCGCCACAGGAGGGTGCCGAACAAGAGGGCTGAAAATGCGTAAACATCCTATGCTGCTTTGGATCACTTTCAGATTTCCTCGAATGATTTTTAATTGTTTCTAGTGGCTCAGTCCCGTACCGTATACAGGAGGAAAAACTGCGGTCACACTACAGTGCAAAGAATTTAGATCACGTTGTATGGAGTTACAGCCCCATGACGTCCTTAGAGTAAGTCTGAAACGTCCTGGAGTGGCAGCAACGCTGTTAAGAAAGTCATCCTATTGCTCATCGAACTGCAGACTGTCGTGTTCGACTTCGTAATGAACGAATCAACGCCCCAAGGGACGGGGCGGTTTCATTGACGCCTTTTATGCCACCCCCTGACGCCTCTCCGTGTCGATTGCGAGCTCTGGTGTGCCTGAAATGTTTTCTCAGTCAAGTAGCTCCTCAATTGGCGCCACAAGGGCTGAGTGCAGCCCGCTTGCCAGCATCGCTCGATAAGCATGGATGGTCACCCGACAGCGCTTAACTTCGGTAATCTTAAGGGGACCGATGTCACCACTACGGCAAGCCCACTGGCATAACAGTTACTAGTAGCGTCATATGAGCAGATATTCTCAAGTTTCAACGAGCTCGTCGCTCATTGGTTGTCATTTTGTAGCCGTAGCTCCGTAATTGTGCATTTCCTGCCTGACGATTTGATCAGTTCGAAGTCTTCTACCCTTTTATGAACCTATAATCAAGTTGTTTCCCTCCCCACTACAAAACAAAATATCGCTATTTGCTATCCATCCTAGTTTCGCTGTTTTCATAAGCAGCAGTATGAATAAACTTATTTCACCTAGTAAGATTAGGGCATTAAAGCTTTCTCTTAAATCTAAGCAGACATTCTTACTGACTTAACATTACGATATGCATTGTACATAAACAGAGCACAACAGTAGTAGTAGTAATAAATATAATTGTGATAGTAATACAATCTTAATGATAATAAATGTAGTACCGGATATGTTGCATTTCAGAAATTTTTACATCGTGTTAACGATTTTCCAAATGAAGTTCTTGTTGAGTGTGAATAGTAACACCTAACACTAATATATAACAGTAGTACGAAGTAATCAAATGTGCAAAAGAGGTTGTTGGGGTGAAGTTAGCAAACGGAATGGACAAAACAAAACAGAAATGGATAGGGATGAAGAAAGTACGGGTAGTATTGACAGTTGTACAGAGATACTTATACGTTGTTGGGACGAAGAAATACAGTTGTGATATACGACGAAGAAACATACGTATATAATAGCATTTAAGGATTTCATTCCCTCTTGAATGGAAAGTGCTTTAGTAAAAAACACAAATTGCTTGGTAGTTAGTCCCAGAATCGTGTGTCTCAACTGCAACAGACTGTTTTAGTGTTGTGCGTTGGCAGAGTCAAGATTTTGATTTACCAGCTCTTACATTTCGTAAGGTATTAGTGATATGTATTTTATATGCGAGGAGAGGTAATGAGGAAACAGTGTCTAAGAAATCGACGGAGAGTAACAGAAAGGTTGGAGGTACATTAAAAGTGAGGCTCCAAGTTATAAGACTTTCCTTCTTCTGCTGGCCGCAGACTGCGGCTCCAGTTTCTAGAGGCACATTCAGCAATCAGAAGATTTTGCCAAAAACTCATATTCAGTGGAAAGGTGACCGACTTGTGGTCCACGATCTGGTAGGAAGAGAATATTCATTTCATCCTAAGTACAATCTCGTTTTGCAGCCAATGAAGGGACCACATAATCGAATACTGTGCGCAGGATTCACGAAGCACTCTTGTGCACTGTTCCGGCGTAACAACAAGCGACGGCTCGAAGATAAAGAACGCAAGAGCAGAGAAGTATGCGAGACGACGTCAGCTAGCAGTTCGCTCACTAGAACCGCACCACGACAGGAGCGGCCTCTGGCCGAAGAGAGTTTAAGCGGCACTCCTGCCAGCTTCGGCTGGACAGTAGAAGACGGACATTAGCAGACTGGAGAGCACTACGATAGCTGTTGTTAGTGATCCATATGAACTGTGTGACAAACTTGCATGGACATTGTATATAGTGAAGAACATTGGTTATTCGTATGTCTCTCATCACTTGCGACTCCGTTGTAAACCAATGATAAATGTTGTCAGTCTACTTTATTGTAATAAAAACCATTAATGTGATTTGTTTGAACTGTTGAACAGCTACTCGTGAAAGCAGCATCCCTTAGGTACTCTATAAGAGACGAGTCGGCAGGATCCCACATTGGCGACGAGTTATACGACGACCCCAGTTCCATGGCGGCCATGGACTTTTTTGTAATTGGCTGGCGCCTTAGTTCTCTCTTGTCTTTAATTTGCAAGGGCGTTTACTTGCTTTAACAGTCTCTTTTGCTAATTAGTGTTTTCAGTTGGGCATTGCATAACATTTCTTTGCTTTTGTACTTATTTTGCTTGCTTGGCTTGTCTGTTTGTTTCATTTGTCTCTTCCAACATGCGCACCCTGCCTATCCGGCCCCGTGCTCAGGTGCAACAGCCGCAAGCGTCTGATGCCAGATGCAGCAAGTCTCCACCACGATCAACACGGTGCATCAGCTACTAGCCAACGCTGATCGCCCGACGGAACAAGCACCACCTACTGTAGCTGCTATACCACCTTTTCGACAGTTTCTTGAACAAGAAGATGAATGTCTCGAGTGGTTGTCCCAATCTGAAGCTCACATCCTCGACCACAAAGTACCAGGTACTGTGAAACTTCCCTACCTGTTACCAACAGTAGGAAGTGCAATGTTCCGCCTAATCAAAAACTTTTTCCTAATGCCACTCCGAGTGAACTCACGTATGAACAAGTTATCGCTTCGCTAACTATTATGACCTAAAAGTGAATGTGGTGGCAGCTAGATATCAGTTCTTTAATTGCAAAAAACAGTCAGAACAAACTTACCCCGAGTGGGTAACAGGTTGTCAGGGTGTGACAAGGAAACGCAAATTCTAATGTGCTTGCGGTGCTTTATATTCAGGTGTTACGTAGCGTGATGCGATTGTGTACAGTGTACCCGATGTCAACCTCAGACGATAGATTTTGAAACAGTACGCTCCATCATTTCAGCAGGTAGTGCAAATCTTAGATCAGTACGATTACGGTGCCCTGTCGGCTGATAAATTTGAGCAGCCAGCTATATGTTGGATAGAGTCCCATGTTTGTGATCGGCCAGTTCACACAGTCTTGCCCTCGGTGTTAGTCACGGCACGAAGCCAAGACTGCGCATCCCGACAAGCTCAGTGTTACACTTGTGGTAGGAAAGGACATGTACAATCCGTATGTTTGCAACGGAACAAACATAAGAATTCGTCCCACTCACAAAAATCTCGTCACACGGCCCATGTCATTAATGCAGTTATTCAAAGTCTTCAACAGGCATTCGCAAAACTGTCACATGAGCAGTTTGTTCAGTGATACGCCAGTCAAACAAACTTTTTGTTGAGTCATTTTTTTATGGGAGACATGTGAAATTTCAGTTGTACACCGGTGCCTCTGTCACATTGCTAAATCATCACACATATCAACTGTTAGGTTCCCCACGCCTGTCTAAATCTAGCACGCAACTGATGTCTTATAATGGAAACGACATTCCCGTTCTCGGAATATGTACTTATTAGCCTGCCATGTATCGTTCGCATATGTGAACAGTGACTTTTACAGTGCTACAGTGCAGCAATCTCGCGATGGTGAGAACATGTTTGGTCTAGATTCTTTTGATTTTTTTGGCTTTAATATTCAGTGTGAGGTCCTGCCCACTCGTCTCTTACAGTGTGTCTAAAGGATGCAGCGTTCTCGGAATGCTATACAACAGTTCAAGCAAATAACATTAATAGTTTTTATTACAAAAGAGAAGATTCAAAATACTTAACTCGTATTTACAATAAGTGTCGCAAGCGATCCGTGAATCTGGGGGACGAGACACTGAAAGATCATCGTGCACACGACAGAGGCGAAGTTGATTTTGATGTCGGCGCTGCAGGCCATCTGGACCTGAAATAAAATACATGGAAGCGCCAAGTAGACGGACAATCCCGCCTCGCACTCACGGTCTCCTGCCGCTAAAATCCCTGTATAAGACAACGTTATACGGAGCGAAGCGATACTTGCGGCCTGTCTTTATCACCAATTCTGTGTGAAAGCACTGCATCGATTCCTTAACAGGAAGCGTCAACTTGTAAGACATATGGTTTGTCAGGATCAAAGTGAACTAAGCATCGATCACTGAGCATTGCATCTTTAAGTTTCTGGAAATCTACTTGGCACTCATCTGTCCAAACAAAGGGGACATCCTTGCGACGCAAGCGATGTAATGGATCCGCAATTTGCGCAGCATTCGGTATGAATAGGAAATAATAGTTTATTTTCCCTAAGACTGACCGCAATTCTGGAACATTGCGAAGAACTGGCATATCTCGTATGGCCAACAAATGCGACTGAAGAGGATGTGCTCCTTGACTGTTTATGAGATGACCTAGATACTGCAACTCAGGTTTATAAAAATCATACTTGTCCAGTCTACACTTTAGCCTCGCGCCAGATAACACACGAATCTGCTACGACAATATCGTCAAAGTAGTTTGAACCGTCTCACACTTGTGCAGTCAGCTATTCCTAATACCATTGGAAAATGGCGGATGCGGAAGCACTGCCGAAAGGCAAACGCAAATATTTAAACAAGTCAAAATGAGTATTCACTACACATACTTTTTGAGATTCTTCATCGAGCGGTATTTGAAGGTTCGCATCGCACAAATCAGTTTCTGGAAAGTAGTGTCCAGCGCCCAATCTGTCCATGAGACCCTCTGGGCGTGGCAATAGGTAAGTAACAATTACGGTCTGTGGGTTGACTGCAGACTTCAAGTCAACACAGAGGCGAATGTGACCTGAAGGTTTTTTTGAGCAGAACCAGTGGACTTGCCGATTCACTAGCTGATATGTGCACAATAACTCCGCTGTCTCGCAATTCTTTACGTTCAGCTGCGACTTTGTCCTCTAATGCAAAGGGACCAGTTCTGGCCCGGAAAAATTTCGGCTGAGCATTGTCTTTCAGAGTAATACGTGCAACAACGTTGTTAGTCTTGCCTAAGCCTGCAGAAAAGAGTTCTGGGAATTCTTTTAACAAGCTAGCTACACTGTCTTTTGCATGGAATGCAGACACTGACAACACATTGTCCTGACTATTCTGCGCAACCACAAGCGCCAGAACGAAGATAAAGGACGCAAGAGAAGAGAACGCGGTGAAACGACATCGACCAATGGTGCGCTGATTAGGATCGTACCACGACAGGAGCGGCCTCTATAAGAGGAGAATATAGGCGCTGGTCCTGCCAGCCTCGGCCGCTCAGTATCGGCTCAGTATTCGCAGAGTATTAGGACAGTACACAGACAGGCCTAGCAGAGAGTTCTACGATAGCAGTTATTAGTGATCCACATCCATTGCTTATTTGTCCAAACAACTGCTTATAGAGAAGAACATTATTGTTTGCATGTCGCCGATCGCTTGCGACACTATTGTAAACCAAAGTTAACTATTGTCAATCTACGCTATTGTAATAAAAACCATTAATGTAATTTGTTTCAATTGTTGTATACATATTTGTGAAAGCAGCATCCTTTAGGCGCTCTATAAGAGACAAGTAGGCAGGATCCCTCATGCATTATCTGCGTATGCACCGCTCTTCAAAAAATTGAGTCTTGGCAACGGTTTTCATTTGGTGAGAATTCAGAATCTCCTTCCAACTATCAAACATCCGAGACAGGAATATCTTCATATCAGATAGAATCTCCATAAGCATGTATCATTCATTCTGCAAGACAATAATCAGCAATAAAGGGCTCAGGCTGTGGTCAAATATTTTGTGAAAAACCTAGACCTTGCAACATTAATGCAGTCATGTGAAGTCGAATGATTGTGAGAGATGTGCTGTTGCTTGTAGTTCTTTCTTTGTGATCCTTGGGCGGCTTAAATTAAGTTTGAAGTAATAAGAGTATTTACGTCTTTCAGAGTTCATCGAAACCAAACTGACATTTCCATTACTGTATTTAGAAAATTATGATAGGTACAGTTCATTTCTTGTCCAGAAGTTAGTTATAATGTTTTGTCTACGTTCTGTCACTGTATTGTTTCTGTTTCGTGATATTCGTCACACACCTACTTGAACTGTCATTACGTTAACGTACAAAAATCATTGCAAATTTAGCAGTTCTTCTCGGAGGTAATTTCTTTGATTTACTTTTCCCAATTACTTGAAAATTCTGTTACATCTCTGCGTATACAATTTTCATTCTACGATTTAAGAAGTTAGGAGTGGATTTTCGTAGCAGGCGTTCCTACGAGATCGCTTATGACTCGTTGGAGTATCAGATCTGTTGACATGGATGCCACATTTTAGTACTAGGAGCAACAGTGGTCAACCGCAGTGGTAAAATTCTAATCCATCGATTCCTCTATTTATGTTTGTTTAATGTGTTAGCCGCAAAATTTGTTTCCTGTTTAAGTTCATTGAAGGTAACCCAAACATTATGCTGATATCACTGCCTCACCAACGCACATAGACGGGACAATAATCGTTGCCATCACAAAGAGTGTTAATAGAGCCATATGGGTTTAAAATAGGATACGGCGACAGTGGGCTCGTATTCGGGAAGAAAGATGTTCAGATCCACTTCCAGAGGCGCAGATTTAGATTATTCTATGGATTTACTGGATAGCTTTAGAACTAGTATGCTCCTTCGAAAAGTAAACGATCCACGTGTATATCTGACTTACCCCCACCCGAGCTTGTGCTACGTCTCAAATGGCATCAGTAGTTTTATTATGAGCAAAATATTCAGAATTTTGTCATTGAAACCCAAACATTAACAGGCAAAAGGTAATCGGTTTATGATTTTTGAAATTGATCGCCTAGATTTTCTTAATAATAATAGTATATGATATTAAAAAATAGGTTTCACCAGAAGCAAGTACACAAGGTTGAATGGAATGTTATTTTCCAGTTAAAAACGAAAGTAGAACGTTGTTAGATATCAGTAGAATAAAACTGACGATTTTCTACTAGCTGCGTTTAGTTAGGAGTACTGGTAACCCCAATTCTAGCCTAATCTCCTGAAAAGGGCCTTGACTTTATTATTCACCGCACCTGTTAATACAACGCATATTATTGGCTCAACGTGACCAACATACACTGCATAACACGCAGCTTCAAAATCAAGAGGGACTAATACTGGATTGCTATACTTTCTCAGGTGTTATTAGGCTTCCCTCGAAAACCGATATCGTTATTTCCGTTTGTAATAACCCCGTCAGTGGACACGATCGACAACAGGTCAAAGGCAGTACGGTTAGCGTCTGTCAGACACCACCAGACGCGTGGCTGCTGAGTCACGTGGGCGCAGCCGATATGAGCTTGGGCTCAGGCGAGCTGCCGCGTGCCAGTCTTATACAGGGTGTTCGGAAATTCCCGTTACAGATTTCTAGAACTTGTAGAGGGGAGTGAGTACAGAAAATTTAGAATATTAACCCATGTCCGGACGCGTACCGTTCCCTTTCTACGATGGTTTTAAGTAAGATGTGTAACACGTTGACTGATACTGCGGGAAAGAGAAAATATTAAGTAAATTGATGGTGGCTGGAGGAGAAAGGAAAGGAAGGTGTTGGACCGGGACTGGAACCGGGATCTCCTGCTCACTAGGCAGTTTCGGTAACAACTGCGTCATCCGGGCACAGTGTACATCTCAACTGCACCGACTACCTCGGCATGTTCCCCGGTCTAACCACATTCCCAACTAGCGCCACCTATCAGCAGTTCCTGTCCATTTCCCACACGCTCACTAATTTTCCACTCCCGTCGGAGGTGTAAAGATATTGGGTATCCGCAATGAAGGTTGTAGATTCATTCAAAAAAAATGGCTCTGAGCACTATGGGACTTAACATCTATGGTCATCAGTCCCCTAGAACTTAGAACGACTTAAACCTAACTAACCTAAGGACATCACACAACACCCAGCCATCACGAGGCAGAGAAAATCCCTGACCCCGCCGGGAATCGAACCCGGGAACCCGGGCGTGGGAAGCGAGAACGCTACCGCACGACCACGAGATGCGGGCTGTAGATTCATTGCCCATCGAGACGAATCAGTTATATGAAAGTGTGGTGTCCGTTCTTTCGGACATGTCCGAAACAACTTACGTCACGCATTCATATAATAGGGAAGAGAAAACTCTCAGAGCTGCTTGTCCTGGTGTTACGTAGGACAGACGGGATGACGTGTACTATGTCAGACGCTCAACTGATGTCACATAACGTCGGCCTTGTTGCGAAACCTAGATTCATTGCCCATCGAGACGAATAAGTTATATGAACGTGTGGTGTCCGTTCTTTCGGACATGTCCGAAACAACTTACATCACACATTCATATAATAGGGAAGAGAAAAGTCTCAGAGCTCCTTGTCCTGGTATTCAGTAGGATAGACGGAATGACGTGTGCTACGTCAGACCCTCAACTGATGTCACATAACGTCGGCCTTGTTGCGAAACCTAGAGGCAGAGGAAGATTGCTGGAACGAGTTCTGATCGCTGCACTAGAAACTGAAGACACACCAACGGGATGGAGAGTGTGTACCAGAATATGCTTCGTAGGTACTATGTCTGTGGCTGGTGGCCACATCGAGCCGCTGTTGTAATGCATCAGTACTGTTCTCTGCGTACAGTATGCTGGGTGTTAATACAAAAAAAATGTGCTCAAGTGGTAAATAGATGCTTCGTTATGTTTCCCTTCGAACTGTTATCTAATAATTGTACTGCGTCACGTCTAATTCAGTTCCTCAAGCAGAAGCGGATGAGTCAAACATCTGAATTAAAAACGGTCGTAGAATTGAAATGGTATGTTTCAGGACTTGGGTTTCTGTTCAAAATATTTTGTACTCACCCCTCCCCCTCCTTCGAGTCTTCTATGTCTGAAACGGGAATATCTGAACACCATATATAGCAATCCCTATGTGAAGATGTGAATCACAAATAACTCCTCTACACATACGACAATGTACAGGACCTTGAATTGCTGATTATCGTGCTGTGTGGTTACTTAGTGCTTCGCTCACAACAAACTCGCCTTTGTTTGCAGCTAACCTGTTTGTATCAGGCGGAGGAACTTCATTGAGGACAGGGATCTACCCTGTCATGTTATCGGAGACACATTCGCAACCAGTGCTATCGACCCATAGTTTATGGAACTTTCGCAGCAACAGATTATCACCTACACAATTTATCTAAATCAGGAACAGCAGAAGGGTCTATGACACTACCTTGCGGAACGCCAGATATCACTTCTGTTCTACTCGATGATTTACCGTCTATCACTACGAACTGTGACCTCTCTGAGAGGATATGACGAGTTCAGTCACACAACAGAGACGATAATCCATATGCACGGAATCTGATTAATAGTCGCTTGTGAGGAACGGTATCAAAAGCCTTTTGGAAATCTACGAATATGGAATCGATCGGAGATCCCTTGTCGACAGCACTCATTACTTCACGGGAATAAAGAGCCAGCTGTGTTGCACAGGAACAATATTTTCGGAATCAGTGTTGGTTATGTATCAATAAGTCATTTTCGTCAATGTGTTTCATAAAGTTCGAGTACGGTATATGCTCCAAAATCCTACTGCACATTGAGGTCAGTGATATGGGTCTGTAATTCAGTGGGTTACTCCTATTTCCTTTCTTGAATATTGGTGTGACCTGTGCTACTTTCTAGTCTTTAGGAACAGGCCTGTCGTCAAGCGTGCGGTTGTACATGATTGCTAAGAAAGGCGCTATTGTGTCTACATACACTGAAAGGAACCTCACTGGTATACCATCTGCATCGGAAGACTTGCGTTTCTTAAGTGATTTGAGTTTTATCGCAACACCTAAGATATCTACTTTTATGTCACTCATGCAAACAGCTGTTCTGGTTTCGGATTCTGGAATATTTACTTCGTCTTCTTTCGTGAAGGAATTACAGAAAACTGTATTTAGTAACTCCGCTCTAGTGGCACCATCTGTTACTTTTTGTGAGATTCTTCTCAGTATTTTTAATCTCTTTGCAATTCTTCAATAGATCTTGTATTTCTGATTTGCTTAATGTATAATCCCTTCATAACTATCATAGTCAAGGTATGTCATTAAATTCCTTAAAGTATTTATAAGGAACCTTCTGTATTTCTGTTGCATCCAGAACATCATCGCCTAAACCTTCAATTCCTTGTTTTGCTTTTTCGAATGCATCCACAACAGGCTGATCTTCTTTTCTATATTTTTTTTATTCTGTTCTGTGTTGTTTCTTCCATTTGTTAAAATCCTCCTTGAACTGAACCTTTACTGCTCTATTTCTATAGCCTTTTTAACAACTTCTGAATTGTAGACCATCAGTGCAATAAGTCCTTTCAAATGATCCTGTTTAACAAACATTTACTAAGAGGAAAAAATATTAATAATTTATTTTTTAATGTTAAATGCTTCTATTTAATGTGTAATGATTTATGTTTAAAAATTATTTTAATGTTTAGCATTTAACATTTTATATTTCACATTTCTGTTTAATGACTATTTTTAATTTAAAAAAATTAATCTTATCTTTGTACTTGCCATTATAAATTTTTCTTGTCATATCTATTGTAATAAAACTAAATTTATCTTCACCCCAGCATTTACTACACATTTCTCTAAAATCTTGAAATTTTTAATCTCCACTGATGAACTATTGATAAATATAATTTAAATTAGTATCATGTTGTCTAAAAATACTGTAAAAATTTATATTACCTCTTAATATTTGCTTTTGTATATTAAAGTATGTCTGGGCTAAATAAAAACGTCTCTTCGTTTATGTGCTCCTCGATGATTGTCGAGAGTAAACTCATCAAAAACCACAGATGAAAATCATACAATTAGACGGTGATGTCAATGTAAATCCATTTAATTTCATAGCTAATTATCCAATTCTTGTTACAAATATGTCTAGGAATACGAATGTCATGATGATGATGATGAGTCCCATACTCTTTTACAGAGCGTAGGGGAGAGACGCGGGAGACCCGCGCCGCCTTACTAGGCAAGGTCCTAGTGGAGATGGTTTGCCATTGCCTTCCTCCGACCGTAATGGGGATGAATGATGATAGTGAAGGCGACACAACAACACTCAGTCATCTCGAGGCAGGAAAAATCCCTGACCCCGCCGGGAATCGAACCTGGGACCCCGTGCTCGGGAAGCGAGAACGCTACCGCTAGACCACGAGCTGCGGACATATAGCTACACAAAAAACTTCTATGAAACTATGTGCATGATTCAGTTATAGTACGCCAATTGATCCAATTGTTTATATAATGATGTACAGGAAGAAAAGTTTAACATATGATAGTCAACACAGAATATTAACTGAAAATTAAAAAAAACTAGTTTTTCAATTTTTATACCATTCAGTCATTATCATAACCATTAGAACTATCTGGAATCCCTCCACTATCTAAATTTATAATAGTTTTACTTTATTTTAAATTGTCTCATAAACTGTTCTGATAATTTTTGGTCTCCAGAAACATGACACCAGTTTACTTCGTCTTTAAATTCTCTAAAACAATCTGACAATTTTTGTATTCAGAAATATAGTACCATTTTACTTTATATTCACTGATAAAATTTTCTGATAAGTTTTGCCTCATACAAATATAAGACCAATCCACTTTATCATTAAAATCTCTAATAAAGATTTTTTATTCTTTAATAAAGAAGTT
This sequence comes from Schistocerca serialis cubense, assembly GCF_023864345.2. NCBI lineage: Eukaryota > Metazoa > Arthropoda > Insecta > Orthoptera > Acrididae > Schistocerca > Schistocerca serialis. Next base: position 594,223,792 of record NC_064640.1, on the reverse strand, counting down.
TTTGGAATAGGAAAAACGAGACTGGGCAGAATATATATTTTTATCTCTTCATTCTTAAATCAAATTTATTTTTGTGTGAAATTTTTTATTATTTACTCAGTTAAAAATATATAAATAACTTACTTTCTGTCATTTGAAGATCTGAGGTGGTTTTGTTGGTCAGGAATCCTCAGTAGTTGATGGATATTGCTGGTAGCCCCAGGTCTGCGGCAGGCCTAGGGCCTCTCTGGCAATATCCATCTACTTACTGACTTCCTTAATTATGTTCTCCCCTGTTGCAACTTACATTTTCAGCTCGGATGCCTTACCAGATTTTGATTCGAAGTAGAGGATCAAGTGTATTTAGTGTTAGACAAAGTGACTTTTTCTAATCTTATCAGACTGTCCACATTGTATAACCAATATTCTGGTTTACATGTAACGTTACAGTGCTACTTTCTTTGAAACCTTTTGCTGTGCACACATTTTGTTGAGCTCACATACTTTCGTTTAATGTTAATGAGGCTGTTCAGGTGGAATTCACATGGCTTCAGCAGCAAGGCAGTTATCCCCAGTTTCCAATAGCCAATAGGCATTGACTATGGTGGTCATTAAAAAACCCAATGGGTTGTTACATATTTGTAATGAGTTTAAGTCCGCTGATAATTCTCACTCGAACATTGATCTTTGTCCATTGCCTCTCTCAGAGGAGTTGTTGACTATTCTGAATAATGGTCACATTGAAAGATTGATTAAAAGAATGCCTATCTCCAACTACCACTTGATCATGCTTGGTGACGTTTGCTAGTTTTGAATGAGCCATTCTGGTTACACAGGTACAGATGCTTATTGCTAGGGGTTGCAAGTGTATCCACCATTTTTACAAGTATTTAGAACATATGATTCAAAGTATTACACTCAGTATTAAATTTTTTTGACTACTTAGTGGTACAGATTCGATGCTTGCTGATCATAATGAGAAACTTGAAACCATTTTAAACGCCTCCACGAAATTATTTTACATTGTTAACCAGGTAAGTGCAGTTTCCCTTCCTCAGCATTAAATAATTCTGTCACAAAGGTCTTATACCCACATACAACATTGAAGTGACTATAAACATTCTTGCTCCAACTGGCCTTAAACTGATGCAGCCGTTTCTAGGTAAAAAATAAGTACTAAGCCATGTTCGTTCACCATGTGCTGCAGATGCTGCACCCTTTAAATCTGTTGTTCAAGAAAGGTGTTTTGTTGGCCGCCTTTAAACAGACTTTTCATTGCTTGAAGCACGGCTTAAAAGCAGTGTTATGGCTGATTTCATGTATGCCAGCGTTGCCATTAACATTGGTAATGTACGCATCCCTGTATGTCAGTGCAACGGTTTTGTCCTACAAGTTATTGGGTGGTTCTGAACACCCAGTTGTCATCACCTCATAAATGTTCAGTGCTGTGCTGCTCAGCTCTTCCAAAACTGAAAACGAGGGTTTAGCGATCACTTACTGTGTCATTTAATTAATGTTTATTTGTATGGCACCAACTGTTGACTTACCGCAAAACTAGGAGTTTGTTGTATGGGCATCACTCTAAGCTCCTTGTCACAACAGTGCCGTGTTAGCAGCGCTGGGCATTGCTCTTGAGTGTGTACCACTATGAAATGTATTTTCGCTCCACCGTCCAACACGCCAATGCATACGCTCTGAATCACCTCACTCTTGGCGTGGGCGCAGAATTAGATCACTAGAAAACCCTTTGTTTTGCCTTGGATCCACCCCTATGAGCGAAAATGGACAAATTCCTGCTGGCGGCGCATGATCCCTCTCAGTTTTGTCCCACGACCCAGTCATGAGATAAGGTTGCCAGGATGTGTTTTGTACCAGGTCGCCTATGCTTTCGAAACTATTTCGCGTGTCTCTACAGAGTGAATGCCGCACAGGGCATCATTATTTTGCCTATAGAGGGATCTGATTGCCATGGACCTGTCAATCCATGCTGTGGCCCACATCCTCTAGCCCCTACACACATCATATAGAGGGATGAAGCACATAAAGGTGTTGGCACTGATGGCAACACTGAACATGACTCCAGCAGTGTCTGCTCTCTTAATCAGGTATACCAAGTGCAACGTTTCTCACCATGATTCCACGGTCATCACCCACGAAAGAGGGTGGGTATAGATTTCTCCAGGCAATTCCAGGGAGCTATGTGGCTGCTGGTACGATCTATGCCCTTGAGAAAATTTTCACCATTAAGGGGCACATGCTCACTGGTGTCGGCCAATGAACCCCAGTTCGACTCCGTTGCTAACCTTCTGCAACCTCAGTGGTACTCACCAACTGACCACTGCTCCTTTTCATTCCATCTACAACCCAGAGGCTGAGAGAATGGTCTTCACTTTTAAAACTCAGATGAAAAAAGCCTTACATACATTGTCTACTGAGGATTCCTTCTACAGCTTCCTATTAGTGAGGTAATTCCGGGAGGAATCGTACATAGGCGTTGGTACCGCACCCTGTTCGAGTTGCTGCATCCTGCTTAACATGCCCATTCTTCATACAATCCCATTTATGGATGGAATGCCTGTGACTGCTTAAGTACTTTGGGCTCACGTCTGATGTGGACTAGATGTTTACACAGACCATTGGGGACGCCAGCAGTCGCAGTTTGCACTTCAGCCTTAACCTTTTCGGTGAGGGGATACCAATTTAGAAACCTATGGAGACTGAACCACTCCCTCTAACTCCTCTCCCTACCCAATGGCACCAGAGGCGCCTACTGTTGTGGACGCACTAATGGTTCTATCATCCCAGCAGTCTTTTTCTGCGCCTCGTGATGGGGTCAATCCCAAGGCTGTGGTCCTAGAACTACTTGTAGAGAGTGCTGCCTCTCTACCCACACAACCCCACTGATACTGGCGCAAGCCAAGACATTTTCGGAATTACGTGCTATTTTTTCTTTGGGGGGGAGGGGGGGGGGTTAATATCCCCAGCAACTGGCGTAATCAATAATGGATGATAGGCGCTACGGTAAGCCTTCAAACACACCACTGGAGGCATGACCGCTGATTAAGGTGGGCGGCACCGACAGCATTCAGATGTGGGCGAGAGGCTGTGGGTCATATGTGTAATTACAAATCACCACTATCTTCTAGACATTTACCTATCCTTGCCTTGACTTTGACTTGCAGGTTATGTTCTTGGTGGTTGATCAATGCTCCACTCATAATGAACTTCGTTTCATTTATGGTTTGTGGATTCGTATTAGGTGGGAATACTTCATCATCAATAAATATCTTGAATAATCAGAAAGTCAGTGTGATGGTATTCTCATTGTCATGGCATATGGAAACGGCGTGGAAAAATTGTAACACTTGGAACAGTACTCTACAACAAATCCCCATGCACCTCAGGTCCTTCATGTAATCTATCAGAATGAATAGTAACATCAAATTCTCCTGTTATTTTGGATCAATGGTCACTCCAGCATTACTGCACTCGGATTATTGGCGTATTTTGAAAAGTAGACGATGACTGAAGAACTATCTCTATCATTCTGAGATACTGCATGCGAGTTTTGAGCATTACTCGAAGCAGGCGTTTCTAGACTAGCTAAATATTTGGCTGTCTTCCCAAACGTCAAAAAGAGAACACCACAGCCTACTAGATGGAATCCTAAAAAAATTCTTGGTACCCCAACTAAAAATGCCTAGACTTCAAATTACTGATATGAAACGCTTAAGATTTTATCACAGATGTTAAACCTTGCTTTTCCAGAAAACGAATTTTTGGGCATTTCCATACTGCAAAGAGTAGCCAAATGATTTGGTAGAATGCTGGCACGTATTTCTGCAGTACTGGTGATATGAGAAGCAGAATGCAGCCATTGCGACAGCTTCGTAAGTCCGATCATTCTCAAGTGATTTCGACACTGTCCATGCCCGAGGGAGCCTCTAAATACACTCCTGGAAATGGAAAAAAGAACACATTGACACCGGTGTGTCAGACCCACCATACTTGCTCCGGACACTGCGAGAGGGCTGTACAAGCAACGATCACACGCACGGCACAGCGGACACACCAGGAACCGCGGTGTTGGCCGTCGAATGGCGCTAGCTGCGTAGCATTTGTGCACCGCCGCCGTCAGTGTCAGCCAGTTTGCCGTGGCATACTGAGCTCCATCGCAGTCTTTAACACTGGTAGCATGCCGCGACAGCGTGGACGTGAACCGTATGTGCAGTTGACGGACTTTGAGCGAGGGCGTATAGTGGGCATGCGGGAGGCCGGGTGGACGTACCGCCGAATTGCTCAACACGTGGGGCGTGAGGTCTCCACAGTACATCGATGTTGTCGCCTGTGGTCGGCGGAAGGTGCACGTGCCCGTCGACCTGGGACCGGACCGCAGCGACGCACGGATGCACGCCAAGACCGTAGGATCCTACGCAGTGCCGTAGGGGACCGCACCGCCACTTCCCAGCAAATTAGGGACACTGTTGCTCCTGGGGTATCGGCGAGTACCATTCGCAACCGTCTCCATGAAGTTGGGCTACGGTCCCGCACACCGTTAGGCCGTCTTGCGCTCACGCCCCAACATCGTGCAGCCCGCCTCCAGTGGTGTCGCGACAGGCGTGAATGGAGGGACGAATGGAGACGTGTCGTCTTCAGCGATGAGAGTCGCTTCTGCCTTGGTGCCAATGATGGTCGTATGCGTGTTTGGCGCCGTGCAGGTGAGCGCCACAATCAGGATTGCATACGACAGAGGCACACAGGGCCAACACCCGGCATCATGGTGTGGGGAGCGATCTCCTACACTGGCCGTACACCACTGGTGATCGTCGAGGGGACACTGAATAGTGCACGGTACATCCAAACCGTCATCGAACCCATCGTTCTACCATTCCTAGACCGGCAAGGGAACTTGCTGTTCCAACAGGACAATGCACGTCTGCATGTATCCCGTGCCACCCAACGTGCTCTAGAAGGTGTAAGTCAACTACCCTGGCCAGCAAGATCTCCGGATCTGTCCCCCATTGAGCATGTTTGGGACTGGATGAAGCGTCGTCTCACGCGGTCTGCACGTCCAGCACGAACGCTGGTCCAACTGAGGCGCCAGGTGGAAATGGCATGGCAAGCCGTTCCACAGGACTACATCCAGCATCTCTACGATCGTCTCCATGGGAGAATAGCAGCCTGCATTGCTGCGAAAGGTGGATATACACTGTACTAGTGCCGACATTGTGCATGCTCTGTTGCCTGTGTCTATGTGCCTGTGGTTCTGTCAGTGTGATCATGTGATGTATCTGACCCCAGGAATGTGTCAATAAAGTTTCCCCTTCCTGGGACAATGAATTCACGGTGTTTTTATTTCAATTTCCAGGAGTGTATGTCAATATCTCTCACTCATGGAAATATTTGTCAGATAGTACCAGAGACCTCTTTATCGCCGTAGAATCTCTGTGGTCAATAGTAGAATAATTATTACGAACATCAACAACAGACTTTCGACTGGTAGTAGAAAGTGAATGTATAAAGCTCTGCCAGAGCCAGTCACAAGCTCGGCTGAGAAATGATGAGTGGAAGAAGTAACACGTCGTGAAAAAAACTTTGGTTCATCTGGCCCAGGTCATAGCACCTCCTGAGGGCACCTTGCCAGGCTAACGATGAAGACCTCAACGGCCATGAAGGCGGAGATGAAGATCATCGGTAAGGCGGAACTGGCGGATGAGGCAGCCCAAATCGACTAGCGTCTGTTCCTAAATCCTATGGTTAGTGGTCGTCGTCTGTTCCCTAGTTTGTGCGGCTGATACATGCTCTTCTTCATCTCAACAATAAAGTCGTAAACATATCTTCACAGAAGATAACCACAAAAATAGTTTCAATATAAATAGGCATGATAGAACAAAAAGAAAGAATTCCACTACCTCAGGCATCAGTCTCTATACTGGATTTTCCTTGGTCATTGGGTTCTGGTGGACCAGGAACGTCACTCGCAGAAGAGTCGGAGCTTCTCAAAATCTCTGAGATGAAAACAAAAACCTTCATAGGAACTCTCAACACAAACACTCTCTCCAAAGTAGTTAAGCTGAAACAGCTTACCAACTCGATGAAAAAATTCCACATATAGATGCTGGCAATTAAAGAAACCCGATTTACCAATGAAAATATTTTGATTCAGAGAACTTCAGAATCCACAAAGGAAAACCTGCAGTCCAGCACAACGAGGGACTCGAACAATTTGGCATAGCTTCCGTTGGGCACAAAGCAGATATAGTTTCAGTAATAAACTTCCACTCAGCCACAGGAAGAATCTCCACAATCTCAGTAAAATCTGGAAACAAGGCATACACACTGATAAATTCACGTTCTTCCACAAATGAATACAACGGAGAAGATCCACACGTATTAAGTGACTTATGGGAACCAATGGAGGAAACCGCAAATAAAATTCCTACACGTCATATGAAAATTCTGTTAGGAAGTTTCAATGGACAACTCGGCAAAGAGAAAAAATTCAGGAAAACAACAGAAATTCACTCGGCTCCAAGAGAACAAATAAAAATTATGGGAGACTAATCAACTTTCGCGAAACCTTTGATCTAAAAGTCGTGTCTCCCCAAGTACTTAAACCTGTAAAAAAACTTACAATATAGAAATCACCAAGCTCGACTTTGGGTGAGTTTCAGATAGACCATGTTGCTATATCCAATAAGATTACCAAAGAAATACCCAAAGCCCAACAAAAATCTGAGTTTTTGAGTCAGACCACGATTTGCTGCAAGTAAAGATTAGATTTCAACCTAACAGAAAAAAGTCGCAAATGAATAAAACATTCACAGTTGATCCAGAATACCTTAAACTAAACGAGATAGAAATTCTTCAGGAAATTAGGCAATGAAACAACGAATTCGAAGAAATTTGCAGAAGTACTTAAAAACACTATGAGATTAAGCAAACCTCCAGGAAAGAGAAAACACAGATGATCGAAAAGTTCATGTAATCAAGCAACAGAAGAGGGAATACAAGCATGGAAAACTTTCCGTAGCAACAAAACTCCAGAAAAATGGCAGGAATATTTGAGAATAAAGAGAAGTTAATCTAAGGCAATACGAAGACAAGAACGTAGATATGGTACAAACCAGCTTAGAGAAATTGAACGAGAGCTTATCAAGAACAACACCAAATTTTTTTATAAAATTTTCAGAAAAAACCTAACACGATATCAACTACCTAATCTGAACTTTCGCCGGTATCACGGAACACTGGAAACCAACACAACAAATAACTGTCAAATTTTAGCTAAGTGTTTTCACTCATTTCTGAACTCCGAGCCTCCAATAGAATAACTAAATAATGAAAAAACCCCATCCAATCCTGATTCAAAACCATCGTCTCGTAAAGAAGTAAAGGAAATAATCAACTCTTTGAAGAATAACAAGTCTTCCAGGGAAAACAGAATCATAGCAGAAATATGCAAACCAAGCGACAATAATGTCACACAAGCAAGTCACAGAACTACACTTGGAATATTTAACAAATATCTCCAGAATGGAGATGTGGATTAATTCATCCTCTCCACGAACAAGAAACGAAATCTGATCCAAATATTTAAACGGAAATTTCACTGCTTCCTGTAGTATAGAAAATTCTTTCAAAAGCCCTGTTGAGTCAACAAGAAGAACAGACAGACCGGTTAATAGGAGAATATCAGGCAGGGTTTCGGAGAAATCGATCGTTCAGCGAACAGATATGGAACCTAAAGACAATCTTGGAAATGAGAATGTGTAGAAATGTAGAAATAATGTGATAACTTTGGTCGACTTTAAAAAAGCTCATGATTCCATAGGTAGGCAAACATTATTCCACACTTCAGAGTAATTCATCATTGACACGGAAACAAGATCAATTATCCAACAGACATTAACAGGTACAGACTCCAAAGTTAAGTTCATGGGCAAACGTCGGAAGCTTTTCATATTCATACTGGTGTTCGCCAAGGATATGGCCTCTCTCCCCTTCTATTTAACATGGTTCTGGGAAAAATCCATCAAGACATGGGGAAAGAAATAAAGGGAATTCAACTCGGGATTAAAAATGAACACAGAATCAATGTGATGTGTCTGGATTTCGAGAACGATCTTACCATTCTAACCAACAATAGAAAAGTAGCCAAACTTAAACTGGAGAAGCTTCACGAAATCTCACAGAAAACTGGCCTACATATCTTCTACGAGGAGGCTCAATACATGGAAAGCAAGCCTACAGATGATCTCTCCATAGCTATTCATTACGGGAAAGTGGCACCAGTTGCATATTTCAAATATCTAGGAGAGATAGTCCAACCATCAAGACCGAACTCCATAGCCAATCAAGAAATAATTCCCTAATCACAGAAAGCACAAAAGTTCACTTGGAATTACTACAATAAAAAAAATCTATTTCTGTCAATGCAAAACTAAGGTTTTAGAACACAGAGGTTCTACCAACAGTACTCTATGCTGCAGAAACTACAGTGATTCATGGTTATACCAAAATCAGACAGACTGAAAAGCTAGAAAGAGTAATTCTGCGGAAAATATGTGGAACAGAGTTTCATGAAAAAATTTGGACAAAGAGGCCAACAAGAGAGATCTGCAAAGAGATAGATACAATAACGGACACGTTTAGAAAGAGGAGGATGAAATTTTATGGACATGTCCGCAGGATGAACAAGAACAGGCTCACAAGGCAAATCTTTGACAGCAAGGACAAGACAAAGTAGATCACTGAAACATAAGAAGAGATTAAGGAAGTGGGTATCACAGAAGAGAATATACCCAAGGACAAGACGAAGTAGATCACTGAAACAGAGGAAGAGATTAAGGAAGTGGGAATCACTGAAGAGAACATAAACAATCGAGAACAGTTCAGGAGTATCATAAAGAAACATACACATAAACAAAAACACGCCTAGAAAAGAACCGGAACTAAATGATCGGAAGAACGTAAGAGAGAGCACAGCGAACGTATGAAGAGTATTTGGGAAGAACGAAGAAAGAAGAAGACAGCATGACTGCTGAAGTTCAATCGCTCTTTTAAAAGGGAATAACCGAAAAATAATAAACAATGTTTGAATGATTGATGGCTTTAGAAAAAGTAATATTAAACGAAACCATACGAAACGTTGAAACATACTTGCCTCAGCTGAAACCGTAAGACATGCAGTGAAGTTGGAATCGTTGCATGGCCAGCAGCTATAATGAAAGTCAAGCAATACAAAGCCTGTAATCGTATTAGTTCAACGTGGTTCCTATTGAATGGCATCCTGACTGGAACATCAGTGTGGGGATCCGGTAACGGCACCAGAAATGCTATAAATAGTAAATACTCGGTACCATCAGAAGTATTGTTAAAAATTGTTACTATGGTGAAGGAAGGAAGATCAGGGTTAAACACCCCATCGCAACGAGATAATTAGGATGGAGCACTAGCACGAACTGGGGAAGTACAGGGAAGGAAGAAGGCAGTGCTCCTTCAAAGAAACCCACGCAACATTCAGCCCAGGAGATTTGAGTCAATAATGGAAATTTCGTATCTAGATGCCTCTACGAGGCTGTGAAACACCATCCTCCAAAATACGATTCCCGTCTCTTACACTCCACGCCACCTCAATCGTTACTGCCATAATGAAATAGATTACTTCTGTCATTACATAAGTTGCTTGTTGAATCCCACTAAAGTTTGTCAGGTTAGAAACGGATTGACAGAGTAGGTTTGTACAAAACGATGTAAAGGAGATACCACTGTTTGCTTCCGGTCGAGATATTCACTATTCAGTTTCATTGTAAACAGATTCCACTCTATTACTGAGTCAAATGACGTACCCTTTTCGCTGGACGTTAAGAATCTTGTTGTGTGAATTCTTTGGGCAACGTACAGAAGCCGAAGAAAGTTTGAGAAAAGAACAGATATCACACAGTTAATTACCTATACTGTTCACACATCCCAGAAGTCGATTATTGGTGAAAATTTTAAATTAACGGAACGCCACTGAATTATAAATGATCTCCGTAAAAGCAAGTTTGTTTCTTCAAAGTTAAATATTCACTGGCACAGAAACTGAAAAGTTTCTTTCGGCGGATATTAAGGCTTCCTTCCTTGAATTTAATCCATTAAAAAGGATCCGGTAGCTTTCATCTAAATTTTAGTGATAACGCTGGATGTATATTTCTCACGAATTACTGAAGCGACGACGATATCAAACAACAACCAATGGGAAGTCATATATCGTTTGCCAGAAAGACATATTCGCCAATATACAATTCTGCACTCTAATGTAGACAGATTCAGTATAAAGAACCTCATAACGGATAGGAGATAATTAATTAATCTTAACTAACAAACGTTATCGGGTTTTTTAGGTACACCTGCGCTATGCGCGAAAGCATCCAAATGGCCTGAATTATTTACTACGTCTCACACTTAACAAAATAAATTAATTGTATGAAAATGGCTAACTGCGTTTTTATTACCGACTTCAAAAAATTATCTGTGGACTCGCTCATCAATTACATCAGTAAATTTCATAGGAAACTATGTATCATTTGCTGTAGAATATCAGATTAAGTATATCGCATACTCTCCATAAACAGTTAGAAACCAATATCTGTTTATTCAATTTTATTAACATGTAAGTAATACACAGTTGTTGACCATGAGCCTTACATTAAAAACTATTCTGCGAACTTTAAGAAATGCGAAATAAAACGAGGTTTTGAGCTTCTCCTGGTTGTCTTTATGAACAGATAACTGCACTGGTAAAATGTTGAATGTCTGAATAGGATACCATACTTTGTTAAAAACATAACGAATGCTCAAAATAATTATTTATATCTATTATGCTTTCCAACTGTCACAATATTCATTGCAAGTTCGTAAAATGGCATCAACAACGCAAAAGTAAAATCTTTACGTCGGCCTGGAATCTCACTGACTGAAGTAGAAGTGCCTTCAGTGATAAGTCCTGCTTCGAATGGAGCCCCTATGACACGAGATGTCGTTCCTGGAGACGCCCTGTACAACGGTGGAATGCAAACCTGACTGTCGCCTCCCATACAGCCCGACAACCATCAGTGATGGTCTGGGCTGCTATTTCATTTTATAGGAGGACCGATTTGGTAGTCATTCACTCCACCATTATTTCACAGCGTACGTCAACGGTATTTTACACCCAGTTTTTTTTTTTTTTTTTTTTTTTTTTTTGCCCTTCACGGCAAGCCAACCTGAGCTCACATTGTTGTGACCGTAGAAAATTTTAATTTTTATTCTTTCTTTTGTGACCATAATAAGAGTCCAGGCTCCATAGGCACACAGCCAGCCGACATTAAGAAATAGTCCACCACGACGTAGGGGCAAGATATGTGGCGGAGGCTGCCAAGTATGGCTTGTTGATCCATTAACTTAGTGTTTGACTTCCTGCCAGAGGAAGCAGCATGAATCAAACTTGCGCAATGGAAGACGCAAACACCAGGGTGGTAATAGAGCAAGAGAGAGTGTCAGTCACGTGCGGAAAAGACTCGTGTGGAAGCAAATTAAGTTGTGTGCACCTAGAAACTTAAGGGTCGTGTGGAACCATAGGCGTTCTTGTGCAATCTGGTCACTTAGAAATGAAAGGGTCGCATGAAACAAATTAACTCGTGTGCACACAAGTACATGAGAAACCGAAGTAAAAGGCCAGGCAGCGGAATAGCCAGGAGGAGAGATTGAGATGCAGACTCAGAGCCAGTGCCGACAGTTTGGAGATTCCGCAGCGAGACGCCAGCGGGGCTGAGTAGGCCCATACCAGCCGATACAGCTGATAAAGACTTCAACTACGAGAAGACGGTGTTAGACTCTGGTGGACACTCAGGAACTGCAGGTCAAGTAGGATTTTTAGAGGTTCATTGGAATATTGTTGAACAGAGGCTGTCAGTCTTTGTCTCAGTTACTTAGAGAGATTTCAGTGCTAACCAAGAACAAGTGATTGCTTTGTACTTGTTTCTTTTATGTACTGGCAATTAGCTTTGAATTAGCAAGTCCAAATAAACAGACTGAATCTTACTAAGGGGTTTATGGTCCTACACCTCACATGAGTATATGTGAGAATAAACTTGATAGAAACTAACCAATCTTTTCTGCCAATCCAATTCTGTAACCTATTTTCAGGAAACTTATTTACTTCAAACAAAGGAGATTCTCTCCCTCTCATCTCCGATATAAAGGCTGAGAGCAATTTATAACTAACCTATTGTCGTTAACGTCCCGATTGCGCTATGCAGTTCGCACTTACTTCATTCTGGTATAGTGAGGCTGTGCCGGGACGCGACAACATTTCTGCAAGATAATGCCCGCGCTCCCACGTCGAGAATTTCTTTTGTTTGTCTTAATGTTTGCCAAAACCTACCTTGGCCAGCATGGTCACTGAACTTCTATCCAACTGAGAAAGTTGGGAGGATTATAGGCATGGTCCTCTGACCGGCTCATCATGTTGACGATCTAACGTGTCAGTAGGACAGAATTTGACACATTCAACAATTTATCAATGAGTGCCAAGCAGAATAACAGCTTACATAAGGGCCAGATGTTTATTGACCTATTCATATACGATGCTAGAGCGACCTATTCTTCAATACTGCAATACTGCTCAACCGACTTGGGGTGGTGATCTTTCAGGAAACTGAAGGATACCAGCCTGTGTCTTGGAAGACTATTTCTATTACTAGCTGTCTCCTCACTAGGTGTGAATGTAACTACTCAGTTACTGGGTGGGAAGCGATGGTCACTGTATGTGGGGCTACCAAATCTGGATACTACTTGTTGGGAAGAACAACGAAGGCACAAACAGACCATTTAGCACTGCAGTTACTCATGATCGCCAGACTCACTCATGGGAGGCTTTGTCGTTGAACACTGTGTCTACAGGAGTTCAGTTTTAGTACCGATTGTATTTCAGGTAAACAGAATATAATTTCAGATGTGTTGTCACAGGAACGCCGTGGTAAAAGCAAGCACAAGCCAAAAATTTCAGCCTGCTTTACTTGGTAAGTGAAACTTTAGAGGATCATGTGACAACGTCACTTGAACATATTCTGCACGAATATAGTATTCTTAGTACATACACATTTTGGAGCATGCGTATGCTTTCACATACTAAAGGACGTTAAAGTGAAGTCCAATTAAGGAAAACATGCTGTTCCGGGACGATGTTATATAGCTAGGGACAACGCGTTGTTCAGAAGAAGGAAAGCACGGAAAACCTAAGTGGTCAGTGATTATCCGCGAAGAACTAAGTAACAAGCTAATGTGGGTTGTTAACTTAGTACAAAGGCAGTTTCGAGCACGCAAATGCTTTCACAAACTGAGAGAGTCATGTTGTTTGGACACTATGCTGAAGCATAGATGTTGGCTAAGTTTAAACCCTAAGTCGGTAAAAGCTGCCTATGCAGCCCTGATGCTTCCCGTAATTTCATCTGGATTACATTCCCCAAATCACTTACCAGATATGCATACATTTTGGTGATGACTGAATTAACATCGAAATACGTTACATACACAGGCCCATGCTAAGCCAAGAAAAGACAGTTGGAAATGCATTTGAACTGTATTCGTTGCATGAAGTTGGGTCAGTGAATAAAGTAATTTCGGACAATGCGCCGCAATTTAAGTCAAAATTTTGGCTACAGGTGATAAGGAAATGACGGATTCAATCTTCGTATATTTCATTGTGGCACCTATCTTGGGACACTGCAGAGAGAGTGATGAAAGAAATGGCGAATCGTGGCCGTATCTACTGCCAGAGAGCATCATACGTGGGACAGATACTGAAGTCATTACAAAATGTGATTACAACGTTTCCCAATGACACTACTCAACTACCTCCCATATTGGTTCTGAAGAATAGAGAACCTCTACGGTTAAGAAAAGAAATAATACCGCCAACTGTGGACTGCAAGATGACTCATTTAGCAGTTGTCGCCCTCACCTTAAATAATCTAAAGATAGCAGCACAAAAGCGGAAAAATGCTGATAACAAGAAGAAGAGACAGATTATGTTCTAAGTGGGACGAAAGGTCCTCGTACTGTCCCACAAATTGCCAAGCAAACGAAATGCATCTTCAGAGAAATTTGTCTGGGTTTCCACGGACCATATCGAGTACGTTGTATCCCACATCCAAATGCACTGAAACATAAATGTTATGTACTCGTAAGACACGCAGATTGCACCATATCACTAACGCGAGGTTCTGGGTCCACCGATGAGAGGTAAAGACGGAAAAGGAAAGAGTTGAAATTCTGTTATATTTTCAATGAAGATAGTTACTGTGAAAATTGACTAGTGATTTATAGTGGGTTTCGTGTTATTTTCTAAGGCGAGGCTTGGTGTGGGAGTGAGGTTGGATGATCAGTTTGTGTTAATGCCAGAAGATACAGTAATTTAATGTTAATGAAGTAGTTAAGTACTGAAAGGCTTGCCACTGGGATATTTCGTGTAGTGAGTGTTTTTGACACAGTGTTATTTTTGATTTTTGGTATCCTATGGGGTAACATGATCATAGGAGGTTATTTATTTCTGTAGAGTTTTCTGATCGAATGATACTATATATGTGAAATGTTAACATCACTTGACAATGATACAAGTATAGTAAATTTGTTTGTTGAGACCATAATTTCTTGAGAGAGTTGGTTTATTTTGGTTTCCTGTCTGGTGGTTTTGGATATTGCTTTCGGCGAGTGGTTCGTGTAATTGATGTGTGTAAATTGATTTCGTGACCAGTGGTTCCACTATTATCTGTGGAAGGTATACCAATGGGGATGAGTTTATAGTTACTTTACGAGATGAGAAAGTCAAATTAACTAACTCTGGGGATTATACGATCTGTGTATGTCATGGGAATAGCTACCCCAGCTCCCCCAAGACGTTAGTAGCCTTAATCCTACTATCAGTTTTCTGTGCTACTAACTTTTCTTTTAGTGTTCTTTGTTCGTGTGAATGAGGATCTCTTACTGATCTCATGCTTATATGGAGTGTGATTGAAATCAGTTATAATCTGTGTAAGAACAGGCATGTCCAAGATGTGGGTGATATAATCCCTGTCATAAGTTGAGTTATACGAGAAAGAGGAATGTCTGTGAAGCAGATCTGACGACCACGTGGCCTAAAACAGCTTGATTCCTTGAGTATTGTTTTCAAGACGTTGATGGTATGTTGAAGCTCTTGAAATGAGAAAATAGTGCTCTGTTTGTATGATATGTCTGCTGGTTTTTGTGCATTGATTGATTCCATCCTATGTGGACGAAGAGCACTGAGACTTCGATTGATATGTGTTGTCGTCACAAACAGAGTTTTTATGGATTGACTGAGTCCCTCCACGGTAGAAGAAAGGTATTAAGATTTTGATTAACTTCTGTCATCCTCAGGAACAGTGAGAAGAAACACTGGTAGCAGTTACTTCTGTAAAATATCTGGGAGTATGCGTGCGGAACGTTTTGAAGTGGAATGATCATATAAAATTTATTGTTGGTAACGCGGGTACCAGGTTGAGATTCATTGGGAGAGTGCTTAGAAAATGTAGTCCATCAACAAAGGAGGTGGCTTACAAAACACTCGTTCGACCTATACTTGAGTATTGCTCATCATTGTGGGATCCGTACCAGATCGGTTTGACGGAGGAGATAGAGAAGATCCAAAGAAGAGCGGCGCGTTTCGTCACAGGGTTATTTGGTAACCGTGATAGCGTTACGGAGATGTTTAATAAACTCAAGGGCAGACTCTGCAAGAGAGGCGCTCTGCATCGCGGTGTAGATTGCTCGCCTGGTTTCGAGAGGGTGCGTTTCTGGATGAGGTATCGAATATATTGCTTCCTCCTACTTATACCTCACGAGGAAATCACGAATGTAAAATCAGAGAGATTAGAGCGCGCACGGAGGCTTTCAGACAGCCGTTCTTCCCGCGAACCATACGCGACTGGAACAGGAAATGGAGGTAATGACAGTGGCACGTAAAGTGCCCTCCGCCACACACCGTTGGGTGGCTTGCGGAGTATAAACGTAGACGTAGATGTAGATGTAGTAATGATCAGTGTTTCACCCACAAATGAAGGCTGTTATAAGGAAATGGTTCATGTTGTAATTTCTTGCCAAAAGTCTGAACAATAGTCCCACAATTTATACTATGTTTATACTGATCCTGGAATATACATGTAGAAAGTATTAGCTGGTGTAGGAATCACAACAGCAGATATGGAGAATTTTGTAGGAGTTATTAGCTGAGCTTGCAGAACACACTATAGATCATTTGAGATGATTTCAGGTTTGTTTCCCTACAGAACGTGGAGAACATTTAATTAATTGGCTACAGGAACAGAGGGAACCATAGTTAAATATATCGAGGCTGAAGAACCACAAATTAACTGCTTAGATTATGAGAGTATTCAGTGCTTTTGTGGTGATTGCAAGTTTGGACGGATGCTAACGTTGATTCATTTTGCAGAGTATGGGAAGTCACAGATTGCTATTCACGTTATGATACATGTAGCATAGCGATCTCTGGAATGAGTGGAAGCATTGGGTCACAAGTCCTTTATGATGGAAAAAGAGCTGTAACGAGGAAGATAACCTCCCATGTTTTGGTGGAAGACGATAAAATGTGGTTGAGATTTGTTTCTCCTAGTAAGCTGAGATACTTGAGTAATTATTATTTCAGTTGAGTAAGGGAACGTATGTAATAAACAATATTTACAAAGGTCTTCTCGAATTAGCGTGAGTAATCTTACAATATATGTCATGGTTCAGCTTCCACCCAACCTGCAATATCATCTAACAGGAAATCAGTGACGTTATGAGGGAGAAGATAATTGCAAATCAACGGAATACAAATTTGTAGAAACGTGTAGTGAACAGCGTGTAAATAATAAAGAAAGGAAAGCCATCAAAACTATATAGATAAGGACATCCCGTGGCAGAATTACGGAAGTGAGATCAAGAGGAAATTTGAGAATTACGAATGCAACATACACAGGGAGTAAGTTAAGGACTGATGGATCCCTCAGTTAAGGGAACCGAGGTTAGTGTAGTGATATAATGATGGTAGTAAAATTTTCTCTTCTTTCCAACACAGGTACACTAAATTATAATTTTTCTTTTATCAAATGGCGTGCAGTACGAGGGAGATATAAGGCGGAAACTGTACCGTAGGCAGCTTACTAACATTTTAGCCTTAAATTTACAAACAACACATTGATCCTTGCAACCCTGAATGTATATATGAATATAGTGCATATCGTTGTAGAACCCACGAGCACCATTTGGTATTACGTATATACACCTAATTTGAGCTAGTACTTGAAACATAGCCAATATGAATTTTCTTTTAAAATGTTTGCAGATGTCTCATAGCTATCAGAGTACTTCTAAAAGTACTTGTAAATATTTGTAGCTAACAGCCCAGTTAATAAAGGATTTATGTGAATAATAAATTCTTTTTTGTAAAAAAAAATTACTGTAAAGATGTGATTGCTCACTAATATATGATATTTTAATTTAATTGTGTATTTTTATTAAATCAGTTTCCTTATTCATTCTGTGTATGTGCAGAAAGACACACAGAACTGGTCACACTCTGACAGAGAGCCATACAAAGGGCAGCAAACTGATATGACTTTCCAACAGTATAGGACAGCGACTGTACTCAACGAAGAGTGAGACGGGCGGTCTCAGTGAATGGAGCGCAACCAGCACGCAGCCAGGATGAATGGATCTTGAGAGTGAAGGTCAAAACTCGCTTTCAATTATGTCTGACGCCAGCTGTTGATATGTGCTTCAGGGGTGTGGGCCCTTGAAGCATTTCTCCCCCAATCACAGAAAAAGGGCCTCCCAATTCTCGTTACGTAGTTCGGGAGAGGACGGATCAGCTGCCGCCGGTTTCTGCCGTACCTCTGCAGGCCCTGAAAGGCCCACTGCCACACGAGTCTTGCCAGAAGCAGGACTGGTGAACTGAGGTTTCTGTTGGGATGGCCTGCGGGGAGTGAAGATCACGTTTCTCCACGAGTCGCTACTTTGTCCAGAAGCAAAATCTGTGGCATTTGATCAAGGCCTAAATAGTGGTGTTTATACCCCTGTTTGCCACGATAAGGACTGATTTACAATGGGAAAAGAAACCCGATCATTAACTGTGTTCAAAATTAAAGCTCTCTCCATATCTCTGTGAGGTAACGGGCGAGTAGCGACGCCCTGGGAATATTCTAAGTTCAGAGTTGGCGGCCACCGCTCGAGCCGCGCGGCAGGGCCGAGGTGCCTCACAACGGCTGGAGCACGTGGTCCATCGAGCACGTGGCTGGGAATTCCTTGGTGACGCGGTGTGCCGGGAAGGCCAAAGGTGGCGGACTTTGTGAAACCTTAATGGCAGATGTTTAACAGTTTGTACAGAAATTAATAGTAGCCAGATGAATCATGATACCTCGAAAGGAAACATGTATATTACCATTATTTGCACGAAAATTATGATGGTGCAATCCGATTTTCAATATATTTATTAATTTAAAGTTTAGTATCTGACGATAAATTATACAAGTAACATCCAGAAACGAATTTCCAAAATATAAACGCTTCACCAGATTTCGTCGATCTACTTGTCTTTCGAAAGCTATTAGTGTAAACCACTCGGCCACTCCGGCTGGCTTGGAGAAAGGTAACAAATATGTAATATGGAATATGTGAAAGAGGGAGGCTATATAGGTGGATCTTTCAATAAAAGCACGCAGGAACGGTGAAAGCATAGACTTGTGAGAGATTTAAGGAAAAGTAATGAATAAATTGCGGGGAATGATGTAAGTTATGGATGTGTAATGAATGAGTCTGTGGATAGTGATGAATGGAAAGATTCAGTGGTTCAAAAAGAAGTTAAGAGGAGATGAATTTTGTGAAAGCAAATTGTGTGGAGAGTTCTGATGAGGTATTAGCAAACAGTAGCAATTTCAGTTAGGAAGGTGTTGTAGTAGCAAGTGTTTGTGAGTCGGCGAAAAGCGTCGATGTTAGTGAAGGCGGCGTAGCTTTGGCCTCGCCAATTGCAAGTGAGGGTGCCAGCAGCTGAAGTTAAAAATGTATCAGAGGAGGTAGGTGACTTCTGTTTAAAGGAACAGAGTAGTGATAATTTATGTAATGATGTAAAAACTACTGGTATTGATACTTCAGAGGAAGGAATTTACGCGTTTCTAGTCACGAATGAAGGCGAAACGAAACTTATTGATGAATGTGTGAATCTAAAACGTTTGTCAGAGTGTGAATGTGAGAATGCGTGTAAAGTAGGATAGGGGGTTAATCTGGATGAAATGTGTGTAGAAATGGCAGTGTGTGCTAATTTTTGTCCAACCACAGTGGAAGGTAGCAAGTCTGGAAGCCCCAAAATTGTACAACAAGGTAGCAGCAATCTGTGTAACGTAGCCGAGGATGATAAAGTTCTGTACGATTCACGTAAAGTTAATTTGTCGACGGAGGAAAGTAAGGTTTCTGGTGTGAATTTTTCTAGTGAATTAAATGGTGTTTCAGCAGATAAGATTGCTGCGATGAATATTTATGGTGATGATGGCTTAGGCAACGATATATTATTTCAGAAAGACAAACTGTTTAACAGTGAATTGATGTGTAATTTTGTTGAAGTTGGAAGTGCCGAGGATTTGGAGGGGAAAAACAGTAAAGTTGTGCATGCTGTGGGTAGTGAATCAGCGAAATTTGTGAAAGAACTAACAGAAAATTTAGAGAGGGCTGAAGTAAATAGTGTGGATGGCGACAGTGCGTCTAATGAAGTTCGGACAAATCGCTATATGAAGGAGGAGTGTGATTCTAGTGAGACTGATTGGCGTTGGTATGGTAGAACGTTACAGTCGTTGCTGCCGCATGTGTGGAAAAGAGAGAAGTTTAAAATTGCTAACAGTATATAGAGAAAGGACATAAGTGAAAAGATGCTCTAATCTGTAATTACTGGTAGTAATTTTGGAGGGATAATTTATATGTTTTACTTGGGGAATCATTAGTAATTTGTTACTTTATTGTGGCACTGTACATGTGCTAAAGGGGGATGCTTAGGCACGGAGGGTGCGTAGAGGTCAGTGACCTCGTGAATTTAAGTAGAACAAGTATTGATTTATGCTTTATATAAGAGTGTGGCAAAGAATTTTGAGGTCAATTTGAAGGGTATTAAAATTGTAATTGTATGTGCATACATTTTTTGGTGCGTGGAGGTAGGTAGGATGTATTAAAGTCAATGAAATAGTACATATTGGAATTTGAGCTTACTGTGATTCAGTCGTTTGCCTTGTGACTTTGTTCCTAAAGTATCGTTTTCCGCTGGAGGGAGTGTTTAGCGAGGATCCTCTTTGGTTTTGGCAAATGGTTTGTTGACGGGTTTCTACTTTTGGTTTTCGTTGTACACAGATTTGTCACGATAAACAATGGAACTCGGAATTCTGAGGCACACACAATTTCTGTGAGTAACTTGGTCAAAAGACTGATGTGAGTAGAGCGATGGAAAAAAAATTTGTGCGAGAAGGAGCCTTAGCGCTGGGTGAGTGACACAAGAAGTGCATACACAATCGCACATAAGTAAAAGTGCATTTAAAATTTTTATTTCTTGTCCAAAAAATTATTTATGCAGAATTGTAATCCAGGAATTTATTTAATATGCCGTTTCGTTTATAATTTGTGTTTACTTAAGCTATTTCGAAATTCATGCTGCTCCCACATCACAACAAAAATTTGGTAAACACTATTGGCCTGGCGTTTAATCACAAAATTCAGTTCTTTGAAATTTGGCTTATATGTGCCCGTATGAACAGAAGGGTGCTACTTCTGAACATCCTGGAAAGCTAGAATGTTAGTAAGTAAGGGTGTGTGAGGTAACGGGCGAGTTGCGGCGTCCAGGAAATAAGTTCAGAGTTGGCGGCCACCGCTTGGGCCACGTGGCAGGGCCGCGATCGTTAGCATCGGCGTGGTGCCTCACGACGGCCGGAGCACGTGGTCCATCAAGCACGTGGCTGGGGATTCCTTGGTGACGCTGTGCGCCGGGAGGGCCAAAGGTGGCGGACTTTGTGAAGCCTTACTGGCAGATGTTTCACAGTTTGTATAGAAATCAATAGTAGCCAGATGAATCACGATACCTCCAAAAGAAGCATGTAAATTACCATTATTTGGACGAAGATTCTAATGGTGTAATTAGACTTTCAATATATTTATTAGTTTAAAGTTTAGAATCTGAAGATAAATTATACAAGTAACACCCAGCAACGAATTTCCAAAATGTAAACGCTTCATCCGATTTCTTCGATCTACGTGTCTTTAGAAAGCTATTAGTGTAAACCTAAATTGGTATGAATTACAGGCATGTAACTTAAATAGTACATGAGTTATTGGAGGCCAAAGTGGCCGATTACTATCGATCGCGTCAGGCCATAAATACTCCACAGTTACACCAAAAAACGTTAGCGGCATGTTTGTAAATATTATTATTCGTCTGTGTCTTTATTTATATAGGATATATACTATTCATGAAGAAAATGGTTAAATATTTACAGTGTGTTAGAAAGTACAGAGCCATTAGGCTTTTGGTCTACCTTTTGCTTCTTTCATTTGATATATGTTTACTTAATTGTTTATGTTTTTAATAATGTTTGTTAGCGCGTGTATGGTCGAGCCGAAGGAATATTTGTTTAATTTCAAGTATTTAAATGTAAATCCAATATTTCGTATGTGCTTAAATATGTTTGTGAGTGTACGTTCGCTTGGAGACATG
This sequence comes from Schistocerca serialis cubense, assembly GCF_023864345.2. Lineage (NCBI taxonomy): Eukaryota > Metazoa > Arthropoda > Insecta > Orthoptera > Acrididae > Schistocerca > Schistocerca serialis. The sequence continues at coordinate 594,202,026 of NC_064640.1, read as the reverse complement.
GAGGGAGCCAATCACAGCGCTCGTTAATGGTGAGATTGTATGGAAGTGGGGGAGGAAGATCGTTTCGAGAGTGGAAACGAGGGCAGTTCTGGACAGGACATGGAGAGTTCTGGACAGTACGGCACAGGACACGGGAGTGAGTGCTGTACGTGGACAGTACAGCGTGACGGACGCACAGTCGGCGGAAAGACTTGGGCAGTGGAGCAGTTTGCGCGTCTTCGCAGAGGATAAAAATATTTCGCAGTGCCGAGCTGTGCTCTTGTGTGATTTCCATGGCTTCTGCAATGAAGACATAATGTGCGTTTCGACGTGAATATCTCGCGAGCTATGTTGTTGTTCATAACTAATTACGCGAAGTGGGAATCTATTGTTTCCCTGTTATTCAACTTTTATTTAATTGCTGGACCATCGACACCAATAAGTGTTTTGCTTAACTTTATCGCATTCTCAAAAGTACTTCTACTATTGTACTTATCATTTAAAGTCGTTAAGACAGTACCTGCATATTTTATTTAATTAATATCTTTCATTTATAAATTTATACGTTACATTCATAATTCGCAATTGCCGAGTGACAGAACCGCTCAATCATTCGATTCATGTGTGTATTCTTATCGTATACTGTAGACTCGGCAGTATTTGGCCTGTAATGCGACAACTATGTATCCCAGTCCCTAGACAACGAAACCAGCCAAAACTTTTAATATTTCAACACTGAGTCGGAGGATGCGTAGTTTTTTAAAATCCTTCATCTGTACAAACTATTTCTTCCTGGTCACTGCAAGATTGGTACGGAGATCCATGATAACCCCTTATTCCCAATTCAATCAAGCAACGACCTCATTTGAACTTTGTTGCTCAAGTAACGTGAGGAGGGAAGAACCAAAGACGAGTGTATCCCCGTGAACCGAGCACCTCAATTCCTAGTAATGTGCGTCTGTGAGTTTGAGTTATGCGCCGTGACAGTGTCGTTCGAACAGAATATAGCGACCTCGTGTGTAATCTGTACAGTTGTAGATTAGATTATAAAATATATAAAACAAAAGGGTTATTTTTGTGTCACTTGTATTTGTTTTGTATGAGTGAACAATTCCAGTTTCAACAAAAGTTGAATATTTTCATAGTAAGTTAGTGTTGTAACACGTGACGCTACTGAATTTAGCTACGTACTTTAGATAGAAGGCAATACGATGCCCAATATTCTATGAATTTAAGAGTTGATAATCTTTGTTGTATTGAGGTACCTCTAGGTTTCATGGTATGGTGTTGCTGTATGTTTAATGTCATGATACTGATATGCTACTATAAATGCGCATTTGTTATTTAACGTTTCCATTTGTTGGTTTCTCTGTCCTGACAAAGTTATTTTTTTCTTTCTTATGATTAGTATATTAGTAGTACGGTGTTTTTAATGCTTAACTCACAAGGTGACTTTTCTGTGAGGTGCACTATGAGGTAATGTTTCTCGGACCTCCGTGTTTAAACCAAGATTTGAAGTGTAAATCATTTGAAAATATTAATTGAAGTTACATATCATGTATTTTACATTTTTAAGTGTTGGTTAATTGATACTAGTAGAGTTTATTGGACTAAATAATCCCTGCAGTCATTTACTTTTTATCACAAAACATTAAATACTTCTATACGGCTTCTTAAACAGTATACATAAACGAAATGTCAGAGGACTGAATTTTACATTCTGAAAATAATAGTACCATTGTAGCTAGTAAATTTTCACAGAAATCAAAATTTCAGCGTTTAAACTTGCACTTAGTAGGCACAAAAAGCGTACCTGTGAAGTTGACATTCCGGTTTTGTATCTACATTGTACTTTACCGTCACTCACAAAATGCTTGATTCTTAACTGCCACTTTGACTGTTTAAACTGAGAAATAGTCAGTCCCCAGTAGCTGAGTGGTGAGCCGGGCATAATATCAGTCCTAAGCGCCCAGGTTCGCTTCCCGTCTGGGTCGGAGATTTTCTCCGCTCAGGGACTGGGTGTTGTGTTGTCCTAATCGTCATCGTTCCATCCCCATCGACCCGCAAGTTGCCGAAGTGGCGTCAAATCGAAAGACTTGCGCCCGGCGAACGGTCTACCCGACGGGAGGCCCCAGTAGACGACATTTATTTATTTACTGAAAAACGGAAAGATGTCCACCATTTTTGTCCTGAAGTTCTTCGTCTGAACGATCCACTTCTTTGCTAGCAGAATTGTGATCACTGGCAGTTGCAAAATGGTCGTGAATTTCGTATACTTCTTTATCTATATTACTAACATCCACCTCCATTCACCAACTAAACATTTCATCATACATCATACAACTAAACATTTCATCATTCATCGTTAAAAGAGAGATGTTCCGGCACACACCTATGGTATTATACTGAAGAAAACAGATGCATAGTTCATGATATGGGTCTAGGAAACCACAAAGCATGCCAGCAACAAACAAAGAAGGTGATCATGCAAAATAAAATAAGGCATTCTAGAGTTGGGGATTTAAGGAGGGTAGGGGAACTATGGAAGTGCTCTGATAGAACTGACCTTGGAGAGTGAGTTCGAAAATTCTCACATGTCTGAGAGACCACACCTCATGAGTTATGGGTTAATCATTAATATTTATTGCGCCTTCTGAAGGCATAATACCATTTTCATAGACATATACTATTTCTGAACCAGGTCATTCCTTTTACGAGTGAAGATACTATCTTCTATACAGTTTTAATTGCTGTTATTGATTGGTCCTCCAGGAAGTATAATAATAACTTTGTGGGGACTCGTGTCTATATTTTTCTTTGTTGATGTTTTTGGATTGTGTTACTTTCTTTTATAGCATGATGACATTTTGTGCTCGCAGGATTTGCAAAATTATCTCTTGTGTATCTAACTTCAGTGTTTTGTTGATATGTATTGAACTATGACATTAATCCATGATGATGATTTTTATGCTACCGACATTAAATCTGGTGTAAATTTTGGTATGAGTGGTTTGAAGTAGCCCATGTTAAATCTGAAGTGTATTGAGTTTGACTTTCTATAGGATTTCGAGTTAGGTAAAGTAATTACTGCAAAACCTCTTTCAGAAGTATGTGAATCTGGGGATGGGTGTGATAAAATAGTGTAGGCACAGGAGTGAAATGGACGAGTGAGTGAGAATAGTATTAAGATACTCATAAATATAAAACAAAATCATGTGTGACCGCACTCCCTGCCCAAGACCCACGCCAGAAAAGAACCGGGAAATGCAGTCTGATCACATTTTATGGTAAAGGTAGGGTATTCTTATAAAAAATGCTTGTGTACGTCACACTGTTTCACCTCTTAGAGAGACAAATCCTAGCACAATTTTTTCGCCCGATAGGAGGTGTAGTGTTAGATTCCTACAAAACTTCTGGTTAGGCCATTGAATTGAGGGCAGCCTCTGTTTGAGTGATGTGTTTGATTACCACTTTCTCTAACTGGGTGAGGAGATTGTAATTATCAGAAGCAGTTGAGGAAGATCAGTGCATGAGATTTTCCTTTTTCAACCCCTCGTTTTAAGCGTAAATGCATTTCGTTGCCAAGACAGAGTATGAGCAGTTTTGGTTGGTTTCGTTATTTGATTTACAGTTTATATATTCCGTAAACGCTTACGTTTACCTTCAGCTCTGAGATAGGCTCGAGCTGTAGAGAAATCTTTGTGAAGCGGTTGGATGGGAGGGAGGGGGAGGAGGGAGGCACATCAGTCAGGGGGGACATAACCCACACCGCTGGACGGACTGTGTACCATGGTGGGAGCCGGCGCTCAGTAGGACACCTCTACAGGACATTAGTCACTAGTTGTCTGTTCGTGTGTTGTGTATGGGTGGCCTAAAATCTAAGAGGAAGAGGAATCCTTCGGGGACGGTTTGGTGAGACGCCAGACTGCAGTAACGCATCTACCTTTTCACTAACAATTGGAGAATTCTGTACAGAATCGTCCATTGGCTCTAGGAGGGGGCATGACAAAGTAAATAATTTTCCCTCAAACAGGCATTTGGATACGTCTCGACTCAAGCAGTGGAAGAAGAAACTTACTTTGTAGTTGAGACACAATGTATTTTCTGACAGAAGATTGAATTCCTTCGCTAAGCTTGCGCCAGACGATGGGTGACACTAACAAGCGCTCTCTCTCCTCCTCTTTATTGTCTTTCTCTCTCTGGTCTTACTTGCTAATTGTCCACTAGCATTTTCTAGGAGGTGACGTTAGGATATCAGCTTCTCTCTATCCTATTAGACACTAACAATTAACGTGGATGAGAGATTAACTACAAACACTCACACACCCAATTGGCACAGCAATTGTTGTTGCTACACCACTGGCGAGCGAACGAATATACACGTTTCTTAGGCAGAAACAAAACGCAACTCAGGTAGTGTCAGCGGTTTTCAGCTTTTAGTTTCGGGACAAGAAGCAGGTCAACGTTGGACGCTAAAGGCTGTAGGCGTGAGGCTGTGATGCGCAGCAGCCTTCTGACAGGACTTACAAGAATTCGGTCGTGATGAGTGGAAGTGGTGAGTTCATCGGTGAGATTGACTGCTTGGAGGTAAGCACGGGGTTATGAGCTGCGAGTTTGGTTTGATGAGGTTTTGCTCACTCTGATGCGTGAACATTTCGTTAGATAAATCTCTGTAATACCAGTAAATTTTTTATTCTTATTTCATAAATGAACAGAGATTAGTTTCGCGAATCCTCACGTTTATTCGCACATGTTCTGCTCGTAAAAACATCTAATCCGTGGTTCTGAGTTCCTTTTAAAGCAGGACAAAGCGAAGATTGCTAAAGTTGTTTCTGTTATTATCTTATTATACGAGCGTAGACACTCAGTTGTTGGAGAGAAATGTATCTGCGTTTCCTCTGCCAATCCCGTCTTTACCATGGGCGGCACGTTTCAGAAGTGTACAAGTAATATTAGCCATCCTCTAATGACCCAAAATTTGATACTGTGATATGTGTAGGCAAATGTTAATTAGACTGTCTTGGTAGTGTACATCCTTAGAACTACATTAAATGACTATTTGCCGGACTAAGAGTTCCCTTTCTATAGCTGTAACATCTCCTTTCCTAATCAGTTAGTAGAGCACACAACAGCCAATATTAGCAGTTTTAGTGAAGAGTGAGTGACGGATAACTTCCCAATGCTACTCAGAATCTAAATTCAAATATATACAGAACACGCGTCCTTCATGCTTTCCACCCCTTATACATAACTTACTCCGCCAGGGCATTATGCTTAACTGAAATATGTATACATATCTTCTTTATGTTTCACACCTAGTAACACAACGCATTCACGGCCTCTGTCCTTGTCGTTTACTATGAATGCAACACTTTCGATAAGTAGACGAATGTAGACGCTTTTTACAAACTGCCGAGTAACATCATTAACGCCGTTTACAGACGAAGCCAGTTTCATTCATGGAGGTATCAGTAATAGTCATAACTTACATCGGTGGTCATACAAAACTCATATGCCTTTGGGAAGACACATAATCAAAAACACTTCTCTGACATTCTAAGGTGAGACAGTTAGTTGATTGGGTCTTTTTAATTAGCGCATCGTCTTACAGAGCCCCGGTATTTTTCTTAAAAATAAGCTTCAAGCATAATTAGAAGTTCCTTTGGCCACATACCCAGCATTGAGGTGTCTCTGCTTATTCTAGTCATCAGAAAAATGGATCGTCAGATATGATCACGTTTCTTGGCCAGAAAGGTTCCCAGTCCTTACTCTTTTAGATTTTAGCCTTTGGGGGATGGTTGAAAAGTGAAAGCTACAAACAGAGATTAAAAGCCATAGACGATTAGATTACTCCAATCATGAATAGTGCTGCCATCATAAAGAACGCCAAGACGATCTCAGAAGGGCTACAAATGTTGTTGTCAAGAGAATAAGAAAGTGCATTGAATTCAGGGGTGGAATTCACGAAAATCGACTTTGACCTTAATAACCCGCCTTTGCTTAACAACTTCTGTGAGTATTTGTTGGGAGTTACATTTTAAATGACTTATCTTTCTAAAGTATAAAAATTATAATGTTACGTGTAATGTCATGTTGAAATTAGTCTACACTAACTCCTCCAAAATTACTTTCTATGTCGTTAGAATTATGTAACTTCTTTGTCAATACACACGGAAGCGTTACACCTTAAAATTATTCATTTTTGCCACAAATTGTATTGGTTTACCGAGCAAAAACCCATCCTTCTTAACTTTTTGTCTTGTATTTGCCACCGTTATCTAGTTTTCGATGACACATAGGTTGTCTTTATTTCTTTAAGCTGAATCAAACCATGTAGTCCGTTGCTAAACTGGCCTTGTTACCAATCAGATTAAATTAGAAATATTCGTAAAAGTAGCGTCCAGTAACAGACGTGTGTGCTTCATAACACAATAAATAAATTTTCGAAGCTATGGATCCACTTTCAAGCATAACTCGTTTATTTATACTGCTTGATATACTAGTCTATGAACGTAACAGTACAGCCTCGTACCGTTTCAGAAGCTTTAAATTTGTCAGTTTTAACCACAGCAATGCCTTCTTTGACAGAGAAAAATTACAAAGAAGTTCATGAAATGTAGCTCGCATCTTTCTTGACTTACACTTTCCTATTGTGCCACTCCATTTCTTTCCTATTCCGGAGGTTGTGCTTACCAAGATTATTGTTATATAGCTAGAGAAGGCCGAAATGCACACTACTAGCTCACGCCGGATGGCGTGAGGTCTGAAACAGGATACGTACTGAATGCTATAAAGAAAAGTACATAGCTTCTGGAATACTTAACTTTAATCCATCATTTGTATACATCGTTCTTGATGAGACATGCTTCATACGATAACTATCAATTGCTATGGCGCCTTGCTAGGTCGTAGCCATTCACTTAGCTGAAGGCTATTCTAACTATCTTCTCTGCAAATAAACGAGGCTTCGTCAGTGTTGCATCGCTAGCTAAGTCGTCCGTACAACTGGGGCGAGTGCTAGTAAGTCTCTCGAGACCTGCCGTGTGGTGGCGCTCGGTCTGCGATCACTGACAGTGGCGACACGCGGGTCCGACATGTACTAATGGACGGCGGCCGATTTAAAGCTACCACCTAGCAAGTGTGGTGTCTGGCAGTGACACCACAATTATAATAAATAATCGTTTTGCATTTTTCGATGTAATCGGTATTTTCATCAGTAAAGAAAATGTTGCAAGTAAACAGATATAGCCCGCAGGTCCTTAAATGCACTGTGTAACAAGGTAAGATGTATGCCTATTCACCGATTCTAAGAATACGCGCTTCTTGCATCCCACTATATGGCTGGCAGATGCAGTAGAGAAGAATAATAACAGAAGATAAGTGTTTAACCGGACTGGTTACGACGACGGTTCTAGCACTCCGCCTGTGTTTGCTGGAGTCAATGGAAGCCACAAGCGAGAAAGCGTCTGTTTTTTCCCTGAAAAAAAAGAAAGAAGACTCGAGAGAGGAGAGACGGTTATCGTGGGCCTGGTGAGAAGCGAAAGGCAAGCTCCACCGTAGGCCGCAGATGTTGCCATCGCCGCACGCGGTAATCTGTGGTCTTACAAGAAAGTCCTTCTCATAGGAAGAACGGTTCTCCCCTCTTGTTAGTTTTCCGTTCTTAGCCCAACACAAACAGGATTGGAGTGCCTTTCGGTGCGCTAGCGTCGGAGCTCGGGGCAGCGAACGCGCAGTCGAATTTATTTACGTTTGTCGGGAGAGGCCTGCCTTTTGGCGAGTGGCGGCTCGCCACACGCGACGGCGGCCGAGCCGCGCTATCAGCATTCCGCTAGCCCACCGCCGCATCAAGTATGCCACGCACACACGTCGTGGCGCACGCCCGCTCCACCCACTGCTGATTCACCACTTCTGTCCTCGACTTTCTTCGAGACTTCGTTCATCAATTCGCGTACCAGCAAATTCTCGAGCGTCACCTCACGAGATGTGTAATTCCAGGAATACGCAAAATGGCTGCTTTCCGCCGTAGACATTATAAAATAGCAATGTTGTCGTAAGAACATCAAAATACTATCAAGATCTTATTAATTAAAGCAAGTAGTCTTGATTGAACGATGAGGACTGCGCTCTACAGTGATCTGTTTGGCATTCTAATGCAGTGATATGAAAGCACCGAGAACATACAGTCTGCGTGTATTATAAATACAAAGAGATTTCGTTTCTGCCACCTCATAATAAGACATTTAATATTCGACCAGCAATTAAACAACGTACTGTACTGACGTCTGTAAACACGAAGCTTAATCAGTTATTTATTATAAACACTCGTGTGCTGTTCGCGCATGACTCTAACTCTCGCGAAATGGGATTTATCGCCATAACAACGTTCTCATAAAAGCTTGAAGTTATTGGACACTTCGTCCGATAATGAACGAAATAAACATTAGTCAGTGAAGAGAAATACATTGAGGCGACAAAAGCCATGACATAACCATATGCACATATACAGATGGCGATAGTGTCACGTACACAAGGTATGAAAAGGCAATGCGCAGGCGGAGCCATACTTTGTCTTCAGGTGATTCATGTGAAAAGGTATCCGACATGATTAACGGACTCTGAACGCGGAATAGTGGTTGGAACTAGATGCATGGGATATACAATTTCGAAAGTTGTTAGGGAATTCAATATTCCGAGACTCACAGCGTCAAGAGTAAGCCGAGAACATCAAATTTCGGGCATTACTTCTCCCCACGGACAACGCAGTGGCCAACGGCTTTCACTTAACGAGCGATAGCAGCGGCGTCTGCGTAGAGTTGTCAGTGCTAACAGACAAGCAACAGTGGATCAAATAACCACAGAAATCAATGTGGGACGGACAACGAACGTATTCGTTAAGACAGTGTACCAAGAGGTGGCGTTACTGGGCTATGAAATCAGACGACCGAAGCTAGTGCCTCCGCTGCTCGTGACCATATCTCTTAGTCTCCAGACTGCTGAAAAACCGTGAGCTGATCAGATGAGTCCCGATTTCAGTTGGTAAGAGTTGATGGTAGTGCTCGATTGCTGTTCACACCGCGCGAAGCAATGGACACAAATTGTCAAGTAGGCAATGTGGAAGCAGGTGATGGCACCATGGACTGGGTCCTGTGGTACAACTGAACCGATCATTGATTGGAAGTATTTATGTTCGGCTACTTAGAGACCATTTGCATCCATTCATGGACTTCATGTTTCCAGACAACGATGGGATTTTTATGAATAACAATGGGCCTTGTAACTCGACCACAGTTGTTCACGACTAGTTTGAAGACCATTCTGGACAATTCGAGATGCCCAACGTGAATTCCCGGATAACGTTTATGAGACACAATCAAGAGGTCACTTCGTTCTGAAAATCCTGCACCGGCAACACCTCAATTATGGATGGCCATGGAGGCAGCTTGGCTCAGTATTTCCGCAGGGATCTTCCAAAGACTTATCGAGTACACATAACGTCGAGCTGCTGCACTACGCCGGGAAGAAGAAGGTCAGGCAATATATTAGAAAGTATCCCATGACAGTATCATCTGAGTGTACAATCAAGTAAACAATATTTCCAGGCAAGGGGGAATAATTAGATGAATCAGGAGAATAAGAGCAGGCAAAATTATTTTATTCTTAGTAGATTGGTTCAGTAATAATTACTAAAGGAACTTCTCTTGTTTTTCCAATGACTCCATCGCCAAGAGAAATAGCGAAGCACAACTTGAACTAATGGAGGAACGGTGTGTACTTAAATTCAATGCCTTAGGGAGCAACTGTAATTTGATATCGGAACATACATTGGGTTCCAAAATTATGATATCCTTCGAAGATAACGATATGTCGACACAAAAAAACCACATAATCAGAAAATATCATGCTTTTAAAACGGAACTGGTTCTGTATTCACAACCAAATAATGAGCGTCATCCTCAGGGGAGCTTAAATTAGTGCTATATTTCTAGATTTCCTGAAGGGTTGTGACACAAGCAGCTTTCTAGTCACATTGTGTGGCAACTGAGTTTCTCCTCAGCAGTGCGGCTGGATTCCTTATTTACTGTGAGAGACGTAGTAACAGAAGCGAAGTCATTTGGTGAAACCGAAATGATACCTGAAGTTCCCAGGGATGTGTTAAAGACACTATCCTGCTATTAATCTGTACCGGCGGTTTAGGATACAATTTGAAGAGCATTCTTAGGTTGCTTGTTGATGATGCTGTCGTTTACGATCTAATAAAGAGAGCAGATGACAAAAATGAATTGGAAAGTGACTAGACAAGATGTCTGTGTTGTCAAGAAAGTGGTAATTGACCATAAACAATAAAACGTGTGAGTCTGCATACAAGTACCTTAAAATTTGTTACATATGAGTTGCGTTATAAATTACACAAATTTGGAGATTGTCGTTTCTACTCAACACTTAGGGAGTACAACCACGATCCACTTAAGATCGGACCATGACGTATACAATGTTTTGAGTCAGGTGAACCAAAGACTGTGTTACGTTGACAGAACACTCGAATGATGCAAGAAACCTTCTATAGGGACTCCCTACACTACACTTTTCCGTCTTCTTCTAGAGTATTGTTGCACGTGATTGGATCCAAACGAGAAAGGATTGGGGGAGGACTTGGACAAAGTACAGTGATGAGCAGTTCTTCGTGTATAACCATGAAATAGCGAAGAGAATGTCACGGATATGAGAAGCAGATAAAGTGGCAGTCCTTAAACCCAATGAGTCTTTCGTTGCGGTGAGATCTTTCCAGTTTGGTCCCTCGAATGCCAAAATATTTTGTTGAGTCACACCTACAGAGGGAGAAATGACAATAGTAATATAATAAAAGAAATCAGAACCCGTACGAAGAGCTTTAGATGTTTATGTTTCCCTCCTTATATTCTTCAGTGAAACCGCCGAGAAATTGGAAGTGGTTCTATGAACCTTCTGCCAACACTTACGTTTGAGCTGCAGAGTGGTCATTTGCATGTAACTGTGAGTTAAATTGAGACAAAAATGCTATATTTTTCGGTAAATGTCGGAAGAAAACACACATAACACACACTTCCAAAAACAATCGTTAGCATCCAGATGTAAGTCTTTTCCGACTTTCACCTCTAGGAAACCCTATTCAGTATGTTTCCTTATTCTGTTTTTAAACAATGGCTTTCACTTTTTGAGTGCTGCAGTCTTCTCTGCAATTACAAATATTACTTCAGAAAAGTAAGGTTATTAGAAATTTTTCATTGTACACAAGTAATTTATTGAAATCTTTGCAGTAGAGAAAATCTTGTCTATACTACCTGAAGTGTTGGCAGAAGAGCCAACACCGGTTTGCTAGAGGAGGCCGAAATGCACGCTTTTAAGCTCTCGCAGATTGGCGTGAGGTCTGGAACAAGGTAAAGTAATTATCCTATAAAAAAAAGAACGTAGCTCTTGGAATACTTAACTTTAATCTATAATTGGTGTACATCGCTCTTGACTGTACATGCTACACAATATAACTGGTAATGGCGCCTTGCTAGGTCGTAGCAAATGACGTAGCTGAAGGATATGCTAACTATCGTCTCGGCAAATGAGAGCGTATTTGTCAGTGTAGCATCGTTATCAAAGTCGGCTGTACAACTGGGGCGAGTGCTAGTAAGTCTCACTAGACCTACCTTGTGGTGGCGCTCGGTCTGCAATCACTGACAGTGGCAACACGCGGGTCCGGCGTATACTAATGGACCGCGGCAGATTTAAAGGCTACCACCTAGCAAGTGTGGTGTCTGGCGGTGACACCACATTCCTCCCCCGCAAATCGGCGAACGGTTGTGTTATAAGGCTTCCGCCCGCCGTGGGGAGGACCCCATGTTGACGTATGCGACGAGGTGGGGAGCCTAACAACAGGCGAGGCTGTGCCACCCGCACCCGGCCATTCGGTCCGAGGGGAGCTAGGAAACGCCTCAAAACCTAGTCCAGGATGCACGCCAACATGCGGTGTATGCGCCCGTAGAGAGACAGGAGGGGCCGAAGGGTCGACCTCCATCGCGTCGGGGTACCCGACGGGTGAAGACGCCATCTGGTCCGGAGCGGGCAAGAGTTCCATGTCGGAGGACAGCTGGTCACGGTAAGCGATCGGCGGCGCGTGACCCAGGGAGGCGCCCGGCGGTTGCAGCGACGCGTCCACTGCGGGTGACGCCAGCGGGAGAACAGGCGGCGTTGTATATTATCGCAACTATCGAGGTTCACGGCGTTGGCTCGCAGGGCGCATTCTTCGCTGCCTCGGCCACGCTATGTATCTGGTTTTGGGGGCCTCTGGTGAGGTGCGTCGGCATCTCAATCAGCTGCGCCTCTGTCGTCGCACGGGTTCTGCCGCTCCCCGTCTCCTTTCAGCGACGGTGCCGTCCGGTCAGCGCCCTGGGGACCCATCTACTGGCTCGCCTCATCCCCAGGTGTCACCGATGTTGCCTTCCATTTTGCCCCATGGCGACGCGCCGCCGCAGCCGCCGCCGCTGCCGCCGCTCCACCGCTCCCGCAGGCACAACATGCTGTTGCACTACCTTTTCGTCCTTTTGATGCGGCACTGGAAAGCTGGACGGAGTGGTCACGCCAATCTGCCTGAGCTTATAAGCGTGCATTTCGGCCTCCTCTAGCAACACGGTGTTGGCTCTTCTGCCATCACTTCACTACGTTTAATAGCCTATCTGTTACATCCTGGCCGGCCGATGTGACCGAGCGGTTCTAGGCGCTTCAGTCTGGAAGCGCGCGACCGCTACAGTCGCAGATTCGAATCCTGCCTCTGGCATGGATGTGTGTGATGTCCTTAGGTTAGTTAGGTTTAAGTAGTTCTACGTTCTAGGGGACTGATGACCTCAGATGTTAAGTCCCATAGTGCTCAGAGCAATATGAACCATTTTTTGTTACATCCCCTAAGTGATACCAAATTAAGTAGAATTTGTATAAGACGTAGTTATAAATTAAGAATATTTTGAAACAGAAGATATATTTAAAAACACAAGTTTTCATTTTCAAGCCGTTACATTGTAGTATTTGCAAATGAACTGAGTTTCTTTCATTTCCCAACATGTTCTACGGTAAAACTCCTTCCATTTCAAAGTACAAGATAATGCACGACCGACAATGTGCAGCATAACCGTCTGCACGTTACATAATTAGTTTAAAATGTGTATGGGACTTCACTTAACATAAAATTCTATAACTGAAGATTTAATAGTACCTTCCAAACAGATTTCATAAACTGTACAGCACTTAAATTTGTAGACTTCAAAATATTTACAAATGCAGCACAAATCACCACAGAAACAGCAAAAAATGCCGGAAACTGGTTCCGGTGGTCTCTATTGCGTATTCGTTCATGTGATTCAAAAATACGTCAGTACATTGGGGAGACGATCAGGAAGCATCATGAGTTCCTAGGTACACTACCCTCAAGGTAGAACTCTGTCCTATTAATAGTGTTCACGGTCAGAAAAAAAAAACGGGTACACAGAAATTCATTTTGTTATGGCTGCTGTGTATTATCAAAACAGTCTACACAAATATACCCTCGATACCGTAACGTTAACGTGTCTTTTGGAACATACAGCTGATGCAATTTAGTGAAGCCTTTTGCAGCAGTGCGCTCATCAGAAATTGCTGAGCTGCACGAAGTGTTGTGCTCTCGCTATGTACTAGTCGTTGATACTTCGAGCAATATAAGTACATTTTGTCGCTGCACATGGAAGATTCCCGTTGCATGTCCTAGACAAGTTACCTGTCCATTGCTGAGGCAGCGCAGACACTGTGCTTTTGACAAAGATGTAATGTCAGTACTAAGGTTCGTGGTAAACCGCTGGTGCTATGAACACTTAGAAACAGTAACAACATGTTAATGACAGGGCCTGCCATCGATTATGGCAGTTGTAACAGCAAATAGACGGACCACGGTTCGACGAAGAACTCACCAATCCATTTATGGTCAGCAACAACTGATGAGCAGCCATAAACCCAGAAGTACCATTTAGATGTAGGTACAGCAGTATACATGTTGCCCAGCCCACCGATTTATTAATTTTTAATTACATTGAAGTTCTAGAGTTCTCAGCGTTACTTCACTGACATCATTTCAGCATCAACCTCCGAGTTATGTTCTGCGGAGGGCCGCTGCAACTCGGCCGAACGTCGGATATTTTAGCGTTTTAAGTGTTATAGATAGTCTGCAGTACACCCAGAGTGATTTTAATGAGATTGACCCCCGTCGCGGAATACCATGTATTTACATCGTTTGTTCACTTTGCACCTTTACTGGTTTCATCTCTATTGTCTCCATTTATATCTTCAGTGAAATCAATTTATTTGGCATATTTTACTTGCGACTAGATAGGCCACGTTCCTCTATCGTATCTCATACACAAGGGGTCCTGTTCCCGAAGAGATGAACATCTGTGTCTGTTAGGAAGTAAAAAGGACGAGAACCAGTAACAGCGAAGGTCTGAGTCAGGCCCTGAGGGCCTAGCCTACTTCAGATAGCTTAATGGTTAAGCCGACGCCCAGTTGGTAATGGATTTCCGCAAGTCACGACAATTCACATCATAAATCGTTCTAGTTATTTGAATAATATAAAAAAAGGAGATAATACTCAAACAAACGTGTGCGTTACCTGTAATAAATAGTAGTAAATTATCCCAGAAATATAGGAGAAACGTTTATTTTTGTCAGTGAAAAATGTACTTTTTAACGGACGTGGATAAGGTGTGAAAAGACATGATAAGTGACGTGATAATTTTAGGTTCTGATAAATGAAGTGAAAAATTTGCTATATATGAATTACTGAAATATGTCACTGAAACCGTAAAATGTAACCACGTTCACTCTAGATATCTCAATGGTTCAAAAGATAACTCTGTGCTTCAATGCTTCCATGTAAAATAATGACGGAAATTATGCAAGACACTCATAATTTAAATACAACAGACTTGACAGCGAAACACAATTAAACATGGTAGCAATGCTGGGGTAATTCTGGCTATAAAAAAATGTATGAACTAATGGTACTGTTGTGCCCAGGTAGGAAAATGTCGTGGAGAGAGCACTGGACCACTCCATTAACACAAAAAAGGTTCGCTGAAAGCAAATGAAACGAGGAAATATTATAGCGTGAGTGGAATTTAATTTCAATTATAATGCAATGTAATTAATAATCATCTCTCCATGAGTGCAATACACCACTGGTTGCATTAACACATTAAATTCTATGCCAGGCATCAATGCGCCAGTGTTTGTTATAATAGTTTTCTGTTTTTGAAGTATAATTCCGTAGTAAGTGAATCAAAGTGAACCATAAGCAGTAACGCTACACTAAGAAATCTACACTCCTGGAAATTGAAATAAGAACACCGTGAATTCGTTGTCCCAGGATGGGGAAACTTTATTGACACATTCCTGGGATCAGATACATCACATGATCACACTGACAGAACCACAGGCACATAGACACAGGCAACAGAGCATGCACAATGTCGGCACTAGTACAGTGTATATCCACCTTTCGCAGCAATGCAGGCTGCTATTCTCCCATGGAGACGATCGTAGAGATGCTGGATGTAGTCCTGTGGAACGGCTTGCCATGCCATTTCCACCTGGCGCCTCAGTTGGACCAGCGTTCGTGCTGGACGTGCAGACCGCGTGAGACGACGCTTCATCCAGTCCCAAACATGCTCAATGGGGGACAGATCCGGAGATCTTGCTGGCCAGGGTAGTTGACTTACACCTTCCAGAGCACGTTGGGTGGCATGGGATACATGCGGACGTGCATTGTCCTGTTGGAGCAGCAAGTTCCCTTGCCGGTCTAGGAATGGTAGAACGATGGGTTCGATGACGGTTTGGATGTACCGTGCACTATTCAGTGTCCCCTCGACGATCACCAGTGGTGTACGGCCAGTGTAGGAGATCGCTCCCCACACCACGATGCCGGGTGTTGGCCCTGTGTGCCTCGGTCGTATGCAGTCCTGATTGTGGCGCTCACCTGCACGGCGCCAAACACGCATACGACCATCATTGGCACCAAGGCAGAAGCGACTCTCATCGCTGAAGACGACACGTCTCCATTCGTCCCTCCATTCACGCCTGTCGCGACACCACTGGAGGCGGGCTGCACGATGTTGGGGCGTGAGCGGAAGACGGCCTAACGGTGTTCGGGACCGTAGCCCAGCTTCATGGAGACGGTTGCGAATGGTCCTCGCCGATACCCCAGGAGCAACAGTGTCCCTAATTTGCTGGGAAGTGGCGGTGCGGTCCCCTACGGCACTGCGTAGGATCCTACGGTCTTGGCGTGCATCCGTGCATCGCTGCGGTCCGGTCCCAGGTCGACGGGCACGTGCACCTTCCGCCGACCACTGGCGACAACATCGATGTACTGTGGAGACCTCACGCCCCACGTGTTGAGCAATTCGGCGGTACGTCCACCCGGCCTCCGGCATGCCCACTATACGCCCTCGCTCAAAGTCCGTCAACTGCACATACGGTTCACGTCCACGCTGTCGCGGCATGCTACCAGTGTTAAAGACTGCGATGGAGCTCAGTATGCCACGGCAAACTGGCTGACACTGACGGCGGCGGTGCACAAATGCTGCGCAGCTAGCGCCATTCGACGGCCAACACCGCGGTTCCTGGTGTGTCCGCTGTGCCGTGCGTGTGATCATTGCTTGTACAGCCCTCTCACAGTGTCCGGAGCAAGTATGGTGGGTCTGACACACCGGTGTCAATGTGTTCTTTTTTCCATTTCCAGGAGTGTATATACCCAGCTCAAATTTATGATAACTATATCGGAAGGAGTGCGTCCCGACATGGTGAAAGTGCATATAACACCGCATAAAATTTACTGCCAATAATAATAGGAAAATCGTTATGAGTGCTGTGAATTTTTTGCTATATTTTGTTATTTTAGATATATACTTCCATTAAATGTCTTTCGTAATTACTTCAACCACAGAGAAAAAAGGATGTAATAAATTACATCAGACACGTCCTGAAAATTTAATCCGTGCCTACTTTTGTAACTATTCCCTCAGATCCGAAACCTTTGAAACTTACCTGCGACCCTGTAGCATACGAAATTTATCATGTTTACCGCCAAAATAAATTGTGTTTCAGATACATATGTGAAAGATCTAAGAAACCCCGCAGTATCCATCTTTATGTAGATATACAATTTCAGTTTCTTGTACTAAGGAGGATATATGTCAGCTACAGAGCAATGCGTGAAAATCTACTGATTTATGTGTTTCGTAATTCTTGTCTGCATAGATCAGTTTATGTGTGGCAAGCATTTCACTAACAATTTGGCTCACAGAGAGGTGAAGTAATCATTTGTAATACCTGTCATCACCACGAACAAACAATACGGAATTCGTGGGATTGTTGAAGAGTTCTTGCGATCCTTGTCCTGCTCCACAAGAGATGCATTTTCCGTTTACGTCACAGGTCTTGCAGACGACAAGATATTTGTCTATACTAACGTTTATGACTGCTGGCACTGTGAGATCGCCAGTACAGTTATAACATGTGTGACGGACTTTCGCACTGAGCGCTTTCTTTAGGTATGAAGTGCTCATTTGTTAGTCTCGTCGCTATATCAAGTCATGTCAGAAACCAAAATACATTGACATTCAGTTTACCACACATACTACATATATTTTGCGTTCCGTTGTCGAAAATGGCTCTGAGCACTATGGGACTCAACTGCTGAGGTCATTAGTCCCGTAGAACTTAGAACTAGTTAAACCTAACTAACCTAAGGACATCACAAACATCCATGCCCGAGGCAGGATTCGAACCTGCGACCGT
Source organism: Schistocerca serialis cubense (assembly GCF_023864345.2). Lineage (NCBI taxonomy): Eukaryota > Metazoa > Arthropoda > Insecta > Orthoptera > Acrididae > Schistocerca > Schistocerca serialis. The sequence continues at coordinate 594,184,206 of NC_064640.1, read as the reverse complement.
AGCGGTCTTGCGGTTCCAGACTGCAGCGCCTTAACCGCACGGCCACTTCGGCCGGCGTTCCGTTGTCTTCGGACACCAGAGTCTGTTTTAATTCTTTTATGGTAAACTGACGATGAGCCTTAGTCCATAGGTGATACTCGCACAAATACAGGACAATTCTGCGGTCATTACAGATTTTCAGAGATGATGGAGAAATGTAAATGTATCAACTTTAGGAAAGGGACCCTGGCCAAGAAACGACCGAGTCGAAAGTTGTTAGCTGGTTGGTTGGTTGGTTTGGGGAAGGAGACCAGACAGCGTGGTCATCGGTCTCATCGGATTAGGGAAGGATGGGGAAGGAAGTCGGCCGTGCCCTTTCAGAGGAACCATCCCGGCATTTGCCTGGAGCGATTTAGGGAAATCACGGAAAACCTAAATCAGGGTGGACGGACGCGGGATTGAACCGTCGTCCTCCCGAATCCGAGTCCAGTGTCTAACCACTGCGCCACCTCGCTCGGTAGTTGTAAGCGAAAGCCGTTCTTATACCAATGAAAAAGGACCTCTTTTACTGCAAACTTGTTGCTTTCCATATTTCGGGAGTAGGTAACATGGATCGAAAACTAGGAAAGAGATGTGCTGTAAACTCGGGCTCTAAACTGCACACCTTAGAAGGTATCAGCACTTTTTCACTAGAAGGGATGTGTTTCACATTACCAATGGTGAAAAAGTGCTTATATTTTTTAAGGTACGCACTGTAGAACCCATTTATCCTAACACTGCGGATGGTTTTGATGAAAATTATGCATTGTGGTAAAGGCGAGCTGTATTTTACAGCCTATTCTTACATGTAATTAACTAGCTATTTGGCTTCAGTTATTCGTGAATGAACTTGCTCTGACCTTCTTTAAACACTTCCTGATATATCTTCTTTGATACCGTCAAAAGAATTTACTTTCACATGCCGTATCTGTGATCACATTCTTGTCTCGTCTTTAAACGTATTTCGGTTAATCACTATTCTGACACATTGTACCAGTTTTATTCCTCTCAAAGGTAACCAGCGAACATCGGTGACGCCTGAAACTCAGAAATATCTGAAATACTAATCACGTACCAAGATGATAAGAAGATCGGACGGTCTAAGACGCTGCAGTCATGGACTGTGCGGCTGGTGCCAGCGGACGAGCTTCGAGTCCTCCCTCGGGCATGGGTGTGTGTGTTTGTCCTTAGGATAATTTAGGTTAAGTAATGTGTAAGCTTAGGGACTGATGACCTTAGCAGTTAAGTCCCATAAGATTTCACACACATTTAAACATTTTTTGAGATGATCGGAAGGCAGCTTACCTCACTCTGTAATAACAATGTTTATGAGCTGTACCAGATACAAAAATTTTCTCCTGAAGCAAAACGATATCTCGATAGATACCATAGTCATTATAGCTACAGTGCATATGAATCACTTTAACTTTACATAACATTTAAAACTGATCGCAATGCTGAGTGTAAGCGTACACTATCAACAGTTGAGAGGTGGCAGAAGCCCCCTCTCATATTTCTATCTTACTCCGAGTAATTCGATTTTCCTAACTGCATGCGGTGAAAAGTTGCGATTCCTTCACATGTGGACTTCTCACGCAGCGTCTCTCGTCACCCGGTAGGTCCGGTGACAGGCGGGCTCAGCTGATCTTAAAAGGGTTAAGGCGACGGGTGTGAGGGAGTCGAGTGAATGCTTTCCAAACGCCGACATTGTCATAAGAGCGGCGGAGACACGCCCAGAGGAGCCTGAAGGAGCGGCTGAGCTAGAGATTCCGTTACTTCGCAGAAACTTAGCGAAAACACTTTCTGGCGGGCTACCAGCGAGGCATGGGAATGACTTGTGTTCCCAGGCAGTCTTGGCGAACAAATTCCCGCGTTTTCTGCAAAATCGTAACTGTGATAGGCTTGCTCAGGGCATAGCTCCGTGACGTAGCAAAATCGGCGCAGAAATTGGCGCCAAGAATCTCCATTGGTGGAACGGTAGTGCTTTGGCAATAAAGTGGAATTTTCCGCCGCTTATCGAGTTGCTGATTGGAACGTTTAACCACGGCCACCGTCGTGGTGGTGGGAATGTTCTGTTTTCGGCTTGTACGGGTGCTCTTGGGGGAGTCGGCTCTCGCCTTTCGGTCGTTGTAGGTTACAAGACTGAGCTCTCGCTGCTCTGGACAGCCTGCCTTCTGTTGGCTGTCTGATATACTTTTATTTAATTGTAACTGTTTTACAAAGTTGCTGAAGTTTCGACTTCGACGTAACTTTGCGAGTACAGTTGGCAATTGAGCGTTCTGCGTACAAGCGGCCTATGTTGTCTGTCTTGAGCAGTTTTGGCTAAAGTTGACTGTATCTGAGTTACTGTGTGACTTCGCTTTTTAAAATCGATCACTGTACCATCAGTGATTGTGTGGCGAGCCTTCTTCGTCTCCCTCAGAGGCGTATTTGTATTGCTAGGAAGTCTTTAGTCTGGAACAACCAGACCAGGATAATTTGTGTCGGGCTATACTCGCGACATTATCATCACCACGACGGGACGTCGAAGCAACCAGCCATCGCCTCTGGTACGCCAGATTGTGTCCTTGCAGTTAAGAAGACAGCTTGGTAATGTACGTCCGCAGCACCGGCAAAGCAGGCAATTTTGCTATGTAATAATCAGAGCTCAGCAGAGCGCGCCTGTTCGTCTTTTCTAACTTTGTTCTGTCTTGGGTGTTCATTGTCTGAGTTCTCACTACTGTAGCAGCAATTAATGTTGGGCTGGCTGTGTGTTTCTCTTCAGATTTAAGTTGCAAGGAATTGGCTCCACATACCACTTCGTCATAAATGTCACAATCTAGTTTAGGGACAAATTCACCTTCACAGCATTTATTTTAGTATCCAATTTGAGTCAATTTGATGTATTGTAAATGTTTCATGTGTTTTGTTTATTCTTTTGAGTTTAGTCATAATAAATCATATTGTTATTTTGGACAGAACTAGCCGGCCGGAGTGGCCGAGCGGTTCTAGGCGCTACAGTCTGGAATGGCACGACTGCTGCGGTCGCAGGTTCGAATCCTGTCTCAGGCATGGATGTGTGTGATGTCCTTAGCTTAGTTAGGTTTAAGTAGTTCTAAGTTCTAGGGGACTGATGACCACAGCAGTTACGTCCCATAGTGCTCAGAGCCATTTGAACCATTTGGACAGAACTTTCATTCTGTTAATCGGTAGAGCAACCCTATCATTTCTCACTACGTTAATGAAACTTTCCTTTATCTAACTTATTTATCAAATTAAATTATTGCAGGTGCCATACTCTTTTCTACTCCAGTTGCAGGGTCGATTACAGTCAGTTCACGTTTCTTTTTAATCTATGTGCAACAGCAAAAGTCTGAGTTAGAAAAGGGCGGGCTTAGAGCATCATTTACATATGTAGATTCTAGAAGAATTTAGTGTAAATACACTGCTAGCCCAGGCACCTCACACAGTGTATGCAGTCCTAAATTAATTAACTGTGCGCTATTGCAAACTTCTTAAGGGGACGCGTCCGTGAACGAGTTGCGTTTTTAGCACTTTATTCTCCCCCCCCCCCCCCGCCCCCCCTCCCCTCCGCCAACCATAACATTCACATCATTACTGATCTATGAAGCAGAAGTAGCTCAAAATTTGTATGAACAATTATGACGAAATCATATATTTATTACATTATGATGTTGACAACAATACTTATAAAAGGATGAAAAACAGAACACGGTTTAAGTCAGTTACCATTTTGTCTGATACCACCGACTGCACAGCTTAGAAAAACTGTCAGCCTACAGACAACATTCAGGGAAGTACCTTATCTCTCCAGTTTCCCCATCTGATGCTGATCTGTGAAAAATATACAAAACTTATTTTAGTATGAAAAATGTATTTAAAAAATTAGATTCACAATCGTCATCATATTTCCGAATTTTCCGAACATAGTAGACAAGGGAGGTAGGAAGGTAATTCTAATGTTATGTGGCAACTTTGATGATATTAACTTCTGTCGTTTAGGAGAAAAGTGAACCTGAATGATAAAAATTTAGGTTTCCGATAAATAGCCAAATAAAATTCACCAACTTATTAGCTTACCAATATGCTGTTTTCGAACATTTAAGTACCATATTTCTGTTGGATTTCATTGTCCTCCTTACTCTTTCTCTTCTTTCTTTTATTTATCATAGCCTTAAGTGCAAATACCAACACTATGTATCATTTGTACTGCATCTTGCAAAATGTACTAAAACTGACAGTCATCAACATCAATGCAAGCAGCACATCAGCGAACAAGATTCTGACGCTCACTGACAAATATCCCTGGTGTTTTCCGCATCACATCACAGCCAGCTACAATTCTGGCAACTAATGTCATCTCCGTATCCATTGGGGTCTCATGCAGAAGTGACTTTTGATATCCTATTAGGAAACAATCAAGGGTATTCATGTCAGGTGACCTCTCAGGCTATGGAATAGGACTTCCCTTTCCAACCCAGCGACCAGGAAATACAGCACTGATATGGCTGCGGACATCCGCAGTGAAGTGAGGCGGTACACCTTCATGTTGTATCCACATCCTCTCACAAAGATCTAAGGGCACCTTCTCCAACAACTCAGGTAGAGCTCTTTGCACGAACCTTAAGGCCGGCCGGTGTGGCCGTGCGGTTTAGGCGCTTAAGTCAGGAACCGCGTGACCACTACGGTCGCAGGTTTGAATCCTGCCTCGGGCATGTATGTGTGTGGTGTCCTTAGGTTACTTAGGTTTAAGTAGTTCTAAGTTCCAGGGGACTGGTGACCACAGATATTAAGTCCCATAGTGCTCAGAGCCATTATTGAACGAACCTTAAGTACAGATGGCCATTCAAACGCTCAGGTAGAAGATATGGCCCTATGACATTGTCGCCTACAATGCCGGGCTAGATATTCACAAGAAAAACGTATTTGATGGTGTGACTCTGCTGCAGTGTGAGGGTTTTCTTTATCCCACACCTGGCTATTCCTGCTGTTCGAAATACTATCACGGTTAAATGAGGTATCGCCAGTAAACAGCACAACTTGGAGGAAATCTGGTTGATCAATCCATTGCTGGAGCTACCACTGACACAATACGACCCTTGGTGCAAAGTCAGTCCCATGCATTGCATAGACTTGTTGTGGGTGATATGGGTGTAATTGTTATTCGTGGAATACTCTCCACACGCTAGTATGTGCAGCGCTCATTTCACGTGCAATACGACGAGTACTTGTAGTGGGGTCCAATGCGAGACGTTCTAGCACCTCCTTTACAAAATCGTCTGTGCGAGTGGTCCTCATGTTATCAGGTCCCTCGTTTCTTCTTTCCAGTGAACCAGTTTCGCGCATTCGTTGATCTAAGGAAATAAACACTCGTTGTGACGGATGATGCCTGTTAGGAAATCGTTCCCTCTACAGCCTTTCAACAGTGAGAGCATTGCAACGAACTTCCCCATACACAAGGTGCATATCAGTGAGTTCTGCTAAACTGTACCGGTACTGCTCCATCGTATTGTACTGTACGTCTCTGATTAACACTGAGTAATGAATGAATCTGTCGTTGATTCATGACACGTTTTGTCATAGGACAAAGTAATTACGACACAACAGAGCTACCTTTGGACAAATAAAGTAAAAAAAAAGCCTCCATCGTGACTTCCTAGTAATCAGGCTCGTCCTCCTTGAACGGTTAATAAACAGCACAGTACATATGAACTTGTATCTATTTTAGTTGTAAATAAGCTGGATAACAATAATACGGCGGCTGGAGTGGCCGAGCGGTTCTAGGCGGTACAGTCTGGAACCGCGCGACCGCTACGGTCGCAGGTTCGAACCCTGCATCGGGCATGGATGTGTGTGGTGTTCTTAGGTTAGTTAGGTTTTAGTAGTTCTAAGTTCCAGGGGACTGATGACCTCAGAAGTTAAGTCCCATAGTGCTCAGAGCCATTTGAACCATTTTGAACAAAAATACTAGACAAAGCGGTAGACAAGTTTACTTTCATATCTCCTTAAGATGGTTTCTCCGATTCCAGATTCCCTACCCGAAGCTGTTCAGTGAAGCATTCTCTATGTCCTGCTACATTTTTTAATTCTCTCACGGAAACACCCTGTATACCAGATTCGTTGCAGTTGTTTCACCTGCATTTTGCTGTCCTAGCACCCATAAGAATGGCATTTCTTTACTGCTCAAAAATTTCTACCCCTCTCGAATTGGCCTACCTTCTGTATGTTTGTATTGGATTGATTGAAGGAAAATAAGGAAGCAAGAAAACACAAGAGGAACTTGTGAGGTAACGGGCGAGTTGTGGCGCCCTGGAAATATTATAGATTCAGAGTTGGCGGCCACCGACAACGGCTGGAGCACGTGGTCCATCGAGCACGTGGCTGGGAATTTCTTGGTGACGCTGTGCGCCGGGAGGGTCAAAGATGGCGGACTTTGTGAAACCTTAATGGCAGATGTTTTACAGTTCGTATAGAAATTAATAGTAGCCAGATGAATCATGATACCTCAAACAGAAACATGTAAATTACCATTATTTGCACGCTGATTCTGATGGTGTAATCAGATTTTCAGTATCTTTATTAGTTTAAAGTTTAGTATCTGATGGTAAATTATACAAGTAACACCCAGTAACGAATTTCCAAAGTATAAGCGCTTCATCCTATTTTGTCATCGCCGTGTCTTTAGAAAGCTATTAGTGTAAACCTAAATTGGTATGAATTACAGGCAAGTAACTTAAATAGTACATTACTTATTGGTGGTCAAAGTGGCCGATTACTATCGATCGCTTCAGACCATAAGTACTCCACAGTTACACGAATAAACGGTAGCAGCATGCTTGTAAATATATTTCTTCGTCTATGTCTTCGCTTATATCCGTTATAGACTATTCACGAAGAACTAGGTTAAATATTTACTGTGTCTTAGAAAGAACAGAGACATTAGGTTACTGGCCTACCTTTTGTTGCTATTCCTTTGATATATATTTATTTAATTTGTGTAGGTATTTAATAATGTGTGTTAGAGCGTGTTTATGGTCCAACCGTAGGAATATTTATTTAATTTAGAGTTATTTAAATGTAAATCATGTATTTGGTATGTATTTCAATATGTTTGTGAGTGCACATTGGCTTCGAGACATGGAGTGCTCTAGCCAATCACAGCGCTCGTTACTAAGAGAGACCTATGGAGGTTGGGAAAGAGCATCGTTTCGAGAGAGGACACGGGGCAGTTCGGGGGGGGGGGGGGGGGCGCCGCGTGAGGGACGGTCACACAGAACACGTGCAGTACGTCACGTGGCACGGTCGACGCACGGTCGCGAGAGAGACTTGCAGTGTGGAGCGGTTTGAGTGTGGTCGCGAGAAATAGAAATACTTCGGAGTGCCGACTTGTGAACTTGTGAGATTTCCGTGGCTTCTACAGTAAAGACGTAGTGTGCGTTTAGAAGTGAATATCTCGCGAATTGTGTTCTTGTTCATAACTAATTACGTGCTGTAGTACTCTATCGTTTCCCTGTTGTTCAAATTATGTTTTATTTAATTGCTGGACACCTATAAGTGTTTTGCAGAAATATACCGCATTCTCAAAAGTACTTCTACTATCATACTCATCATTTAAAGCTGTTAAGATAGTACCTGCAGATTTTATTTAATTGCAATATTTTATTTATAAAATTTATATGTTACTTTCATAATTCGCAATTGCCGAGTGATAGAAACCTTCGACCATTCGATTCATGTGGGTATTCTTATCGTATACTGTAGATTCAGCAGTATGTGGGCTGTAATGAGGCAGCTACGTATCGCAGCCCCTAGACAACGAAAACAGCCAAAACTTTTAATATTTCAGCGTTGAGTCGGAGGGTACGTAGTTGGAGGCCACAACACAACCACACTTCATTCTATTTAGAAAGCCCGCGAACTTCTAGTCATTATTGCATGAAATCAGCTACAGACTCAATCCAACACTCCATAAAAATTATCTTATTGTGACTTGTCTTACACAGAGCACACTCCTTGGCAGAAAGCGCTGCTTTGTTCTCCGACAGATCGCAAGCGATGTTATGGTAGGTGTGGACATTTTTGATGCAGTCAGACAGGTTTGTGAGGTGTTGAGTTTCCAGTCAGTTGGCGGAAGCGTACGTGACAAAACTAATCACCCCAGGAGATATCATATGAATACTATGTAACAACGCCCCTAGCCTTAATAATCGTCTCAGTTCGACGAAAAAGTTAGTCGTAGATGATCTTTAGGTATTCCAGATCGAGATGAATTCACTCTTTCATGAATATATCGCGTAGAGTTCTGAGATTTTGCGATGAAGACTAATGCATTTTACCAACTGTTCCAAATAGTCCCAGGTATTTTCTATGAAAATTAGATCGGGACAGTAAAGATATGATAAGGTGTCTGATGTTCGTCAAACCCAATATGTATACTGTCATCCTGGAGAGAATAGCGATCACAGCACACTTATATGGAGATCTCGACGAAAGAACATAAGCTGGTCACCCAAATGATGAAATAAACGTCATAACTGATGCTCAAGACGACCGGAGTCGGCGGGTCCAAGTACTGGAACAAAAAACACCCCCAAATCATCATAGAAATCCCTCTGACCCGATCTACACTCTTCACACACTGCGCCTTCAACGCCTCATTGAGCTCTTGGTGCACTCACCATGTTGTATCATGTAAACAAAGGAGGCTCTACGTGGTATGGACTCAACAAGTCGTTGTAAGACCCCCAGACAAATATTGAGCAATGCTGCTTCTAAAGCCGTACATAACGCCGAAGTGTTGCCGATGCAGGATTCGGTGCACAAACTGACCTCTGTATTATGTACCATAAATATTCGATGGGATCCATGCTGGTGTGATGGGTGGCCAAAACATTGCCTCTAATTGTCCATAATGTTCCTCAAACCAATCACGAACATCTGTGGCCCGGAGACACAACGCATTGTCATCTACTCAAATTCCGTCGTTGTTTGGGAACATGAAGCCCATAAATGGCTGCTCTCGTGTCCAAGTAGCAGAACATAACCATTTCCAGTAAATGATAGGCTCAGTTGGATCAGAGAACCCAGTTCATTCCATGTAAACACATCCCACACCAATATGGAACCACCGCCAGCTTACACAGTGCTTTGATGACAACATGATTCCGTGGCTTCGTGGGGTCTGCGCCACACGCGAACCATACCATAATTCTTACTAACTGAAATCGAGACTCATCTCACCAGATTAGGATTTTCCAGAAGTGTAGGGTCCAATGGGTGTGGTCAGGACCTCAGAAGAGGCGCTGCAGGCGATATCGCGTTGATAGCAGAGGCATTCACGTTGGTCGTCTGCTGCCGTAGCCCATTAGCGCCAAATTTCGCTGCACTGTCCTAACAGATACGTTCCTCGTACGCCGTACAGTGAATTCTGAGGTTGTTTCATGCAGTGTTGCTTGTCTGTTAGCACTGACGACTCTGCGCAGACGCCGCTGCTTTCGGTCGTTAAGTGATGGTCGTCTGCCACAGCGTTGTCCGTGGTGAGACCTAACGCGTGAAATTTGGTTGTTTCGGCACACTCGTGACACTGTGGGTTTCCAAATACTGAATTCCCTGAAGTGGAATGTACCATGCGTCTAGTTCAAACTACCAATTCTCTTTCAAAGTCTGTTAATTCCAGTCGTGCAGCCATAATCACGTCTGAAACCTCTTCACATAAATCACCCGAGTACAAATGATAGCTCCGCCAATGCTCTGCCCTTTTATACCTCGTGTACGTGACACTAGCGCCATCTATATATGTGCATCTCGCTATCCCATGACTTTTGTTAGCTCAGTGTATATGGTGTGTACGTTCCACAACGAATATTTACTAACAGCTTTCGTAAATAATACAAACTGTCAGCAGTGCGTGGAAGTCGTCATTTAAAGTGCTTCATTGTCCAAAAAAATTTGAAAGGTTTGTGCTATAATAAGACAAATGAAACCTTTCACTACTTCACTGTGCTTACTATAAACAAAGCCAGCATTTCCCGTTGGGTATAGAGCTCCGTGTCGCGCTATACTGGTCTAGCGACGCACGGCAGTTCAACGAAGGAAGTAAACATGCACTCATCCTGGTTGCGATCTATCAGGGGTGACTTCCCAATTCTAAAACGTCATATTGGTTTCAGCACAAAGGTAATGACTTTAAATACAGGAGTGTAACCAAATAAAGACATATACACCAAAGATCAGCTTAAAACTAATATGTAAAACTATTTAATACACAAATTACATCATGAAAGCGTAAAGGAGAATTTAGAGGAAAGAGTTACGTAGTTGACAGTCAACTGTACAGGATGCCATACTGTTATTTCAATTATATTCAAAAAATGCATAAAAAGACAAGTAGATCAGAACAGTTATGTACGAATAAGAAAAAGAAAGAACCGGAATTACACATCTTGATCTTGACTGATAGCATAAAACAGCCGCACTCATAAAAAGTTATATCGCACGTACATATTTAAAACAGTGAGTAAACTCGATTACACAACACTATCGTGACTGGTGAATAAAGAAACACTGATGACTACTTTGTAAGTATTACTACTTGGAGAGTGTTCAAATGGTTGAAACTGCTCTAAGCACTATGGGACTTAACTTCTGAGGTCATCAGTCCCTTAGAACTTAGAACTACTTAAACCTAACTAACCTAAGGACATCGCTCACATCCATGCCCGAGGCAGGATTCGAACCTGCGACCGTAGCGATCGCGTGGTTCCAGACTGTAGCGCCTAGAACCACTCGGCCACCCGGGCCGGCACTTGGAGAGTGTGATTTACGAAGACTGTAGGTGAATATTCCCTGTGACAGTTACGTGCTATAGGCTATATTATTTGGAGATTTTGGTCTGTTTTAGCTTCATCTTTAACTACATTTACCTCTAAATCTGCATTTATAATCTGCTAGCCACTGTGATGTGCATAGCGGAGGGTACGTCCCATTGTATAAGTTATTAGGAATTATCCCTGTTGCATTCGCGCATGGATCGAGGGAAGAATGATTACTTAAAAGCATCATCGTGCGCTGCAATCACTGTGACGACCTCTTTGGAATCTCTATGAGAACGGTAAGTTGTGGATTGTAGTATATGCCTAGATTCCTCACTATAAGTTGGTTCTAGAGACAATAAATAGGCTTTAATTTGTTACTATGCGTCAATTTCTATTGACTTTAAGCTTATATCTCTCAGAATCCTCATGTCACTCCCCAATGACGTGAAGAAAACCTGTGACAAATTTATGCTGCCCTTCTTTGTACTGATTCGACATCCCCTGTTAGTCTTATTTGGTACTGGTCCCACACACATGAGCACTATTGTGGGATGGACGGAACGTGTGTTTCGTATGCAGTCTCCGTTGTCGTTATGTAGTATTTCCTTAGTTATCGACCGATAAAGTGTAGTTTCCCACCTTTTACACCCTGGTGGAAATACTAGTTGATCGACCCCAACTGTGACTCTTGATACTAGTCGTACAAAACTACACATTTTTGTTTTGTCAGGTGTATAGTTCTACATTTTGGAACATTTTTATCAAGTTGTCGAACTTGGCACGACTTCGATACCCTATCAGATACAAATGAAGCATTGTACAGCTTTCTTCAGCTAGAACGTCATTACAAATAACGGCATCTTCTGCGAAGAGTTTGAGGTTACTTTTAATATCATCAGCAATATCATTAACATGTAACATGAATATCAAGGGTCACGATACGCTTCCGTCGGACACATCTGAAAGTACTTCTGCATCTCTCGATGACTCTCCGTTGAAGATAATATGCAGCGTCCTCCCTACCAATAACGCGTCAATCCAGTCAGTAATTTGGCTTGACACTCAACACAATCGTACTTTTGATAAAAAAAAACGTAGCTATTGTTCCGAGTCAAACGCTTTCTAGAACTGAAGAAACACTGCAGCTACCTGACTTTCTTGGTCCAAGGCGTTCAGAATGTCACGTAAGAAAAGATCGAGTTGGATTTCACATGACGAATGTTTTCGGAATCCATTAGCGTAGAGGAAGTCATTCACTTCGATATATCTCATTCCTATTGAACTAAGAATAGGTTCTAATGTTCTGCAGCAAATGGATGCCAACGATATTCAACGGTGGTTTAATGGATCACTTCTAATACACTTCTTGTAGATGGGAGTCATCAGTGCTTTCTTGCAACCACTATGCACAGTTTTTTGTGTGAGGTACCTTCGGTATACTACCGTTAAAAGCACTCGGCCGCAAATTCGGTATAGGATATGACAGCAATACCATCTACCACTTGAGGTTTATTCAAGCTAATGATATCAGTTGTTTCTCGACGCCACTTGCGCTAACATCCATATCAGTCACCTCTGCAGTGGTACGAGAGCTAAAGTGGGATATTACACCTGGGTTTTCCTTTCTAAAGCGAAGTTTGAAAACAGAGTTACCCACTTCTGCTTTCGCTTGTTATCTCTCAAATTCAGTTCCTCTCTCATTCATGGATATTTGGGCACTAACTGGTGCCTCAAACAGCCTTTACATACGTCCAGAACGTTCTCTGGTTTTTAGAAAGATCTTTCGATAGTATCCAGCTACAGTAGTCATTCAAGGCTTCACACTTGGCCCTCTTGACCGTCAAACGCGATCCATTCAGTATCTCTCCATCAATAGCCACCTACTTTGTTTTACACCTATTGCGCAATAGCCTGTTTTCCTTTATAAGTTTATCTGCTGTGACTGTATGCTAAGGAGGGGCCCCCACCCAACCATCATGAACTGTTCTACGAGCTACGTATGTATCCAGTGCGTAGTCAACAATTCTTTATGAAGTTGAGCCGTAATGCCCCTACATGCACATGTCATGAGCTGAAAGTTTTAAGTTCCCCATTGACTTATGATAATACTGTTCCTTTACCTAGTATACTCAAAACTTAAATCTTTCTTTTTTTATTTGCCCTTTGTGCATCTGCCTCATGGTCATTGATACCACTTTCACTGTTGATATCCACAAAGATGTGAGGTCTATTTGCTGACATTGGATTATTTTCCATCATGAGAGGGGTTCTGAACTGTGTGCTATAGATAGTTTTCACTGGAAGCATCTAGCAATATTTCACAAGGTATCTTATCACGCCCACTACTAACATAATTGTAATACTTCCTTTTGCTTGATGGATGATTTCAGTTTCCTCCTATGATTATAGTATAGCTGAGGAACTTACGTACAAGCATACTTTCTCTAAAATTGCATGTCAAATTAGGAATTAAGTCTGTTGGTCGGTAGAAGGGTTCAGTTATAATTTTACGCCCAGTCTTGATACTGAATCTTGACCAAACAGTTTCGCATGCAGTTTCAGTTTCCCTTTGGATGGATTTTAATTTCTTGTCAACTGCGACAAGTATACCATCTGCACTTCTCAGTAGCCTATTCTTTCGATATAACTAGTGAGTGTCTGCTTGAACTGCAGGTCGTCTGAGGATGTTCTCATAGAATGATACCGGTTGTGGCTTAGTAAAACGAACCTAAAATAACAAATGATCATTGTAATAGTTTTATTTCGCAAAACGTTGACAACAGGGCATATATGTTCGAATGAGATACTACCGTCAATATAGTTTAATCTGTCACCCCTTCGTTTTGGAATATCAGAAACGTGAGTAAACGTTCGGATCTATACAATGTCTGTAGAGTTAAGGAACGTCGGCGGGATTTTTAACACTGGATATCTATTACGAGTTGGTCTCTTATCGATGGATAGGGATGAAATTAACTTGTATTTCGTTCACACACATCCATTCTATCGTCTTCTGTTTCCCAGTAGCATGACAGACAGTAAAATTATTCCATCAATTGTAAAATACTCTACTGTGTTACCGTTTTAATTCCTCTTTGTATATAGAATTCATGAACTTACGTAGTGGTTAGAAAACACGTTAGAAACTATGTTACGAGCTTACCAAGTTTTCAGTCCACTGACATAATATGTTTTGTAATTACAACATATCCTAATGTGAAATGCTACAATAAATGTTAATTAAAAACCTTCCCTATCCTCGTCTCACAGCAGCATGTTTTCCGTCTATAATGATCTCGTAGTCAACGGAATGTTAAATCGAAGTCGTCTTCTCCTTCTTACGTCCTTTGTAGCCTATCAGCAAGTTATATAGTCGAACGTCAACAACAACGGATTTAAAAGTGGATTAAGGCACGCTGCTTCACTTCACCCTTGTAATACGTAGTGATGGTACCCTTAACGCGGTCGCGTTATATATATATATAAAGAGGCGCGTAAGGTAGTGTTTGCAGCACAAAAAGAGTCAGACAGTTTCATCAGGACACCGGGAGAGGAGAGAAATAGGACGTGCAGTGGGAGCAACGGGGGGCAGGGATGCCGAGGTGTTGGGGGGGAGGGGGGGATGGGAGGTTGAGAAGTCGACGCGGCTACCAGCACGCCTCCGCGCTCCGGAGTAAAGAAGCAGTCTGCTTCTTACCCCAGTCACGCGGCGCGCTATAGCCCGTATTGGGTACCGTGAGTTTTCGCTTGTGGCTTCGTTATAACACTAGCAATTTCGTGGCGGGGCCCATAATTCTCCTCTTTGCCACGTGTGCCGGTGTACACACCCCTATCCCCGACTGCCCCTTTTCACAGAGAAACACTGTTTACTCTCCTGCCGCGGGGCATTCGCGCTTAACGTAGGGTTGCGCCAAATAAAATACAGTCAGTCGCGGAGTGGTGCGCAGGAAAATAAAAAACGTAAAAATAAAAATAAAATGGCGTAGGGAGAGGGGGGGGAGGGGGACTGTGGAGCGGAGCAGTGGCCACACGCACACACGTCCTTGCGATCCATCAGCTTTCACTCAGCAGTAACACAGCACTCTTCCTGTGCAACGCACCACGCTCATATTCACTCACCGCCCGACCCGCCACTAACGTAAACAGGAGAGAGTATTTATTTAATTTGTTTGCTTTTTTTATTCGCGCCGAGCCGGTGTCCAGCTCATATTTCATGTGACTCGTGGAAATCGCCGGTGCCAACTCGTAACATCCGCTTCTCGGTGGCAGAAATTTTCGTAGAACGGAGAGGTCCCGTACGCGTGCGTGTACGAGCTATTGTACGAGCCGCTTCCAGCTTTGTTTGACATTGGTCGGGTGGCCCGACCGTGTCGGCGCTATTTGCTTTACAAACAGGAGCTGCCGCTACTCACGCCAAAAATAGAGCTCGCCGCGTGAATGACAATTGCTCGTGCCCTCGAGTGCGCTACTGCGGATTCGGTTGGAGCACATTCGAAAAATAAAAAAGGAGTGGAAAGCACGGTGGGGGAAAAGTGTGACAGTTTGATTGCTGATGGGTAGGAGCAACAGTGGAAAACAGCGAGGTGCCAAATGTGGCGACTTCCCGCGTGATGCTAAGCGTTCTCACGTACCTGCAACTGCTTGTTTACAGCTAGCTCGCTCCCCACTTACAACTATATTATCTAAATGTGCTACACATCTCACTGATCGAGGTACTTAGGGCACCATTCCACGACGATCGAAAAGTCAGTACGTCGTCAGAGGTCTTAGAAACTATCAAGAATTTTTGAAATTTTTTCGGCACAAAGAGTATTCCACGAAGTTTCGGGACTGAAGCCGGGTGACGTCGATCACCTGCTACGATATTTCGGCTGACTTCCATTGAGCCATCTTCAGGTGAGTGTTCAGCACTGCCAACAGACGCCAAGATGCACGCACAAAGGCAGCCGCTACATGATCGACCGCTGTTGAGTTGAGAACTCTTCGAATACTGCTCCATCTTCGCCGAACAGGCGCATGCGTAACATAATACATGAACGCTCTCTACACTCGTGGAGTTAATATTCAGATGAAAAAATTAATAAAAATAACCGTCAAATGACTTGTCATTGGTCATAACGTGTTTTCTTTTTGAAGAAGTTAAAGAAATCACCGGGTTTTACGCCTTATCCAGTTGAAAGTTGCCGTCACAATTAAAAAGATCTTGCGCTAAACATATTTCCACCGATTATTTAATAATCGAATCAGACCAAGATTTCCTTGGCAGTGTTGTCCATGGAATGTCCTGATGGCTGCCTTACTGGGATGTCAAAGGCGAGTGTGGGGATCACGTTAAAAGCATCTTTCATGCACTGTGCGAGTCGTCTGACCAATGTCAATGGCCAATGCAAAAGTGACAAGGTATTCTGCAGATTCCAGACTTCCGCAATTCCAGATCGTCGTTTGCCGAACCGAGAGAGGCACCCATCTTTGTAGAAGGGTGAAAGAAAACTTTGATATGATATTTCCTTAATATCTTGCCGTATTTCATCGAAATATTGCCGACGGTCGGGAGGAATGCCCTGGACTTGAACCGCTCCTTCTCCTCTTGCTCTTGTGGGTGATCATGTTTCTTCTTCCTTAAAACTTTGCTGATCTGATGTATAGAATGTCCATTATCTTTGAACACTGACTGTAGATGCTCCAGTTCCTTCGTAAGGCTGTCTACATCAGACACAAGATGTGCCCGATGCACCAACGCTCGAAGGACATCCACAATTTGTGACGCGTTGTGCCAGCTAGACGCCTGCAAATACGGGTCTGTATGTGTGGGCTTACGGCAGATGAAATCCCCCAGTGATCCCTTCCCGTCTGATCATAACTTCTAGAATTGGTAGATAGCAACCCTTCGCCGCTTCAATGGTAAATTTCATATTCTCGTGGTTTCGTATGCTCCAAAATGCGTGACAGTTCCTCTTCACCGTGAGCCCACACTCCAAAAGTATCAACCACACATCACCAGGAGACTTTTGGTTTAAGTTCTGCTGAATGAAGTGCCCTCTCGTCATAGTCTTCCACAAAAATTTTGGTACCAGACGGGAGCAAATTGACGGTGTTGCTATGGGTAGACACCTTCAACTACAGGTCTGCATGTAGACGGAATGCCCCAATGATCCATCCACTTCCCTTCTGACCAAAATGGGAGACAGCCGTCCTTCCCCAGTTTCATCATGAATCTGATATTCTCGTGGACGGAACTCAGTTGCTGAAAAAAGCAGGACAGATCTTCTTCACCGTGGGACCACACTACAAATGCATGTGCCACATATCGCCAGAAGACTCTAGGTTTAATTTCTGCTAAATCAAGTGCCCTCCCTTCAAAGTCTCCAATAAAAAAAAGACAGCCCTGAAAAGGTGCTGGAACACCTGCAATCAGTGTTCAAGGTTAATGGATATTCTTCGGCTCAGACCAGCACAGCTTTAAGAAGAAAAAACATGACCATCCACAATAGCAATAGGAGAAGGAGCGGTTTAAGTCCAGGGCGTTGCTCCCATACGTCGACAATATTTCGTCGAAATTCGGCAGAATCTTAAGAAATATCATGTCAGAGTAATCTTTCGCACCCCTATAAACACTTGTGCCCTTCTCGGTTCGGCAAAGGACGATCTGGGATTGCGGAAGTCTGGAATCTACAATATACGTTGTCAGTGTGGCAATGCTTACACTGGCCAGACGACATACACAGCGCGTGAAAGATGTGTCGAACATGATCACCACACTCGCCTTTTGCATTACAGTAAGTCAGCCAAAGCGGAGAAGTTTATCTCCTCTAAACAGGACATTCCATGAATTACTCTGCCACGGAAATCTTGGTCTCGGCGATATCTTTCTGGGATTCAGTCATTAAGGAATCGGTGGAAATACGTTTAGCGCCAGATCTTATTAATTGCCATGGCGACTTTCAACTGGATGAACCGTGGGACGCGGTGATTTCATTTCTTCAAAAAGAGAACATTTCATGACCAATGACAGGGCTAGTGACATATAATTTTTTAATTTTGACATCTGAGTTTTAGATCCTCGAGAGTGCATTTCAATAGAGAGCGCTCATGCTGTATCACATTACGCATGCGCATTGCGGAACAGATGGAGTGGTATTCGAAGTGAGCGCGCAACTCGACAGAGGTTCGCTCATGGAACGGCTTCCATTGGGCGTGCGTCATCCCGCTTATTTTTAGTATAAGGTAGCGACATGAACTAGCAACTTCCCACTTGAGTCAGGTTGGTGTCTTGACAATGTTTACTTGCGAGTACGTGCGCGTCGTTCACAGGGGTCACGAGTTCTTCTCAGCGTTGCTAGTCGTAGTGTCTGAGCCGACGTTCATTTGTCATTTTCCTCCTAAAGCGCTGTTTTTTCTCGTAGATGTCTTGTTCTGCCTGGGATTTATAGATGACAAGAATTAGGGTATTTGTCGGCTGGGTCCGTGGCTACGTCAGTTGGTCCGAGGCAAAACATAAAGACAGGAATCTGTGGTTAGAAAACCCTTCCGTCGCCCTTTCCCTCGGCATTGTGACACCTACCGATCCTCGTCCATACCGGCATGCCTCCGGTAGCAGCAATGCCAACACCATCCAACGGGCTTAGGACAGCGCGCACCATACCTCCCACCACAAGTCACCGGTAGCTGCTGGCAGTGAGAGCGATTCACGACAGCGCTCTCCACAGGGACAGATTTTACACCTCATTATTCGACAACTCCGATGGTCGCCTGGTGACAGACCGCTCACCAGTGATGGTCACACTATGTTGGCTCCAAACACTGATACAACCGATTAGCACACGGATGCACCATTGGGTGCTGTTTCGTCTACACCATCTCGTAGTCCCATGGGGCCTTCTGGGGACTCCACCTCTGTTGACCCCCCCGCCCCCCGTGTCTAAAAATCTACACGGTCTTCCACTTGCGCCCGTCGCAGAGGCCGTGATTCGGATTTAGATATTTCGCATACTGGTTGGTGCCCTGGACCAGGACATGGGGCTAATCCCGGCACCATATCTCAGAATCCACAACCACCATCACCAATGAAGGTGAAGCTACCACCAAGCGTGGTTTACAGTCCCACGAATTAATTTCAACTGAAAACTAGACTGCAACGCATTATTGCAGGCCAACTGCTGGCAGTTTACCAGTAGGAAAATGTCATGTACCTGCTTGACACAAACGACGACAACCTCGTTGTCGTGAAATTTGTGAAGTAGGAGGCAATAAATTACTGCAACCATCAAGCTTCTGGCAACAGGAGAACAAAAATCGTCATCAAAAGTATTTCCTCCCAAGTTGGAGAAACAGACGTCAAGAATAAATCACTCTCTCCTCAGTACCTAACTCTTTGCTACACCAATACAAGAGGGACCCTGAGACCCAAAAGTTAATCCATATGCCATCCCATTTTGTTTTCCTCAGTAGGAGAGAAGCCGTCGAATGCATGTTCCATAAGAGGTATCTCCTATGCACTAGGGTTCATATTCAATCATGTAAAGGCCATAATGGCCCATTCATCTGTCGTTGGTGCCAATGTTTGCAACACACCAGTAATTACTGCTCACTCTCTTTCAGTTGCATTAAGTGTGGCAACCCGCATCCATCGGAGGACTGCAAACTTCCAGCCTCAGAAAAATCCATGTGCGCCTGATGTTCAGGCACCTCTTATGATGACCGCCATCTAGTCTCCTGGCAGTGTTGTCCTATGTACCAGAAGGGAATGAAGTCTTCCTGTCTTCTAAGACGGAAACCAACGACGAATGGGCCATCCCCACCACCATCGGACTGTATCCCTTTCCTTATCTTATGGGTTAAACCTGACCACCATCAAACCACAGATGCTCAAGCACCTGACATATGTGCATGACAGAGACATCCTCTGACTCCATCCCCTATGACCACCTTTACTGCTGCAGCTCGCTCTTCTCTTGCTCATCTATCCCCTGTGACGGCTGTAAACACCCACCAAACAAGAAGGCCATCTTCAGCCTCTTCACACCCACATGTTGAAATGCCCCAACCCTGCATTTTGGCAACCTCTCCACCTGTCATAACACCCATCCCTGCCTACCGACAGGTCAAGCAGCCCACCCAGGACATCCCACAAGTGGTGCGGACAGAAGCTTCGTTTTGGGATGACATGTGAGAAATCCTCCAGGTCATCTCTCTGTTCACACAGGCCCACGTAAGGGCAGAAGGTCCATTGGACACAGAATGGGCTCACAAACGTCATCGCCCTGGTAGAAGGGCTCAGCCGATTTATGTTATAACTGCGAACTGCCCACCACAGAACCACCAGCACCCTCAGGAAGTAATCTTCTGTATGTTAATGCTAAAGCCATTAAACGGATAAAGACTGAATTGAACATCTACCTCTAGGACAACCATTTGGATATTTTACTTGTCTGAGAAACCCACCTCAAACAGGAAGACGATTTTCGTATATGTAATATGGCTTGCTACCACACAGACCAACTCCGGCACCGACGTGTCACCACGGCAGTCACTGTCTCTACCTGTCTTGAGGCTATCAAATCAAATGGCTCTGAGCACTATGGGACTTAACATCTGAGGTCATCAGTCCCCTAGAACTTAGAACTACTTGAACCTAACTAACCTAAGGTCATCACACACATCCATGCCCGAGGCAGGATTCGAACCTGCGGTCGCGTGGTTCCAGACTGAAGCGCCTAGAACCACTCGGCCACACCGGCCGGCTGATGCTATCACTTTTGTTGCTCTGTCCCTGCGTATTTAAGACCTAACCTTCTTGAAGCAGACTTGTGCACATTGACATAATTTGGCCAACTCACCGTTAGTGCTGACTTCAGTGCCAAGCATCCAGCTTGACATTCTCGTATCGGTAATCCAAAGGGCAGACTGGTCCTCAAACTGGAAGATACTCTGGCACTGTCAGTCTATGCCCTCACACCCCCGCACATATGTAAGTTCTCTCGAACTGCCAGCAGGATGTTCTGGATGTGGCCCTTTTGAAAAACATTGCAGTGCCTTTTTCGTTGGGAACACTCCTAGAACAGGCATCTGACGATGACCAAGTGTTCCTGCACTTTACCAATGTAGCTCTGTCTTCAGATGTCCATTCTACTTTGACTATCATGGATTGGGACAGATTTGCTAGGGTTCTCAAGAACAGCACCTGGCGAAACCTCGACCTGGCACTGTGTGCCAGTATGGTTAGTGCTGTTGATTATCTAACCACGAAAATCCACTTCCATTGTACTTAGGGATTTAATCCCATTGGATGACTTGCCACCCCCATTGTGTGAACCGAAAATGCATAAGAACCGCTACTGAAGCTGGTGGAAGCACTTTCATGACCCCCAGGATAAACATCACATGAGATGTCTCTTACGTTAATTCTGCCACTGCCTCGCCGATTGGGAAACAGAATAATATGAGGACAAAATGTCCGCCTCCCATCTGCACAGTATATGGCTTAACTTATAATGCCCTCTGTGCGGTGGAAACTCTAGCTGATGCATTTGAGGCCCCGAATGAACTGCTCTTCCAGGACTTAACGCCTGATAAACTCCAGGATGAACGCGATAATCCGCTTTCAGACGAAGACCACATCTTATATCCCCACCTTATGTACCTGGAAAAAGTTCAACGGATCCTCCAGCGGAACTATGGGCAGTCGGCTCCCAGTTTGGATGGCATCTTATATGAACGCCTCTCTCAGCTCCCATTCAAGCCCCTGGTCTTGTTCACCAGCATCCTGAAGCACTGTCTGACAACTGACCCTTTCCCACTATACTGGAAGTATGCCGAACTGATTACCATCCCCAAGCCCTAAAAGGACTCTGTGGTCGCTACTAACAACAGGCCCATTATCCTTCTGAATACCATGGTGAAGGTCCTAGAATCTTTGATCCTGCACAGCATTTCGCAACTCTGTCGGCAGCTGGGACAATCCGTCTAGAGCAGTTCTGTTTCGCTTTCCACATGTCGGCCAAATTACAAGGATCACAGAACATTTCAACAACGGCTTTAACTGCACCATGTCGACGACAGCGGTTTTCCTGGACCAGCAAAATACGACAATATCGGGCAGGACACTCTCGATTATAAAATGCTGATGCAGACGACAATCCCAGACATCCATATCAGGAACGAGAATTATTTCCTCCGTGATAGAACCTTCTTGATAATACAATAATGAAAACGCTCGAGCATAGGTCACACGTCGACAGGTACCCATCAAGACTATGTGTTGTCTCCCATCCTTTTTAACATTTATGTTAAAGATATGCCAATTATCTCACACTGCCACATGGTTCAATATGCCGACGATATGGCGCTCTATACGACCGGGCACAACACTTTCCAGCTCACTGCTCGTCTCCAGAGGCAGGTGGACACAACAGTCACCTGGTGTCGTACAAAAAAGATTTTTGTCAATGCTTCCATAACGAAGGCGGTCTACTTTAACAAACGGCTCCGTATCTTCCTGCACAACATCACTATTGCAGACGTCCTGCTCCCATCTTGCCTGGATGGATAAAACACTGTTCTTCCATCGACATGCTGAATAGGTCACTCGAAAGGGACAGAAGCTGATAAAACCATTGTACCCCCTCTTCAAAAGCAGGCAGCTGAACTTAGACACCAAGCTCAAACTGTACCAGATGGTTGTGCACTGCTCGCTCACCTATGGCTCCTTTGCGTGGGCCACGATCAGTGCCTCCCGGATGCAGACCCTCCAGCGTCTGCAGAATATAGGGCTTTGGTGGAGCCTTCATGCCTCTTCACTCACGAGGGTTGTTACCCAGAGACCAACATGGTCCCTCTCAAGACGGCCATTCGAGAGAAGGCAAGGCGCCTCTACAAAAAAAAAAAAAAAAATGAAAGCCCTGCACGACGTGGTCAGTGGATTGCAACACAATCGCACCGCAACTCGCCGGCAGGACCATTAATGCTGTGTAGTCCTTGTTGTGACTACCACTCTAAGTGCCTCTGAGTTGTGTCATTTCTTACTGGCAAACTGAACTTACACCGTTGGAGGGTGGTACGGGACTGCAAGTCCCACTGCCACACTATCCACATGCTATACAATGATGTTACTGCGATGCCGTCATTGTGAGACAGAAAAACATTACTCTGACAACAACGCAGTTACATCGCTCTACACTGGTGACGCTGTACCGCAGCCTACCACCAAAAAAAGCAACGTCCACTGCAAACAGTCACCCGAAGCTGAATGATTGGCAGCTTAAATATCGAGGCTGGAAGTCGATGTTATCCGCCTGCAATGCCAAAACTTCAGGGAAAAACTAGCAATAACACCGTCTCGGTGGCTACTGGCTCCGCGCGGCAGGTTGCTAAGCTAAGGGGCATGGGTTCATTCCCGGCCGAGTCGTACATTTTATTCTGTCGGGAACGGGATGTCGTGTTGTCATTAGTTCGTATCATTCTAAGTGAAACGAAAATCGTCTCCAGCACACTGTCAGTACCTAGGTGGCTGAAAGCCAAGAAAAGAAAAAAGAGAGGAAACTGCCTAATAGCCTATCTTCACATGGTTGCATTAATTATCTTATAAGCCAATAGGCTGACTATTATAATTCCATAAATTAATATGCCCTTTGTCAAATCACTGTGGCAGATCGCCATCTCACTTGCAGGATGTCAAGCAGTAATAACTGTTTGAAATTGTCCAGTCGTTCACCCACAATACTTTTCGGATTTTCTCCATTAACCTATGTTAGATAGCTTCATATACCACGAACTGGCCAACTTTTTCTTCGTTTAAAATATTACACTCTCTTATGTGAAACTTATATGCGAGATGGCTGCACATTTTTCGCCTACATCTCTACCTGATAACGTGCGGTCACGGTGTTGGGTGAAACTTAGTTTCTGCATCAACGCCGTAGCGCACTTCTCTTAAGGAAACGCTGAACGATTCGTAGTTTGTGTGAAATAGTATCTTAATAATGTGTGGACTCTTAGACTCAAAATCTGAGGTAGTCAGAAACGCCTCTGGCACACTAACATCCGACAGAACGATACATCTATTTCTTGAACTGGTAGACGGACGAGGGAGGGGATTTTTTTTTTGTTTTTTTTTTTGGGGGGGGGGGAAGGGGAGTTATTGATCTACTTGGATCATATCCGGAAAAAAAGTGAGGGTACTCTACATCTACATCTACATCTACATCCATACACCGCAAGCCACCTGACGGTGTGTGGCGGAGGGTACCTTGAGTACCTCTATCGGTTCTCCCTTCTATTCCAGTCTCGTATTGTTCGTGGAAAGAAGGATTGTCGGTATGCCTCTGTGTGGGCTCTAATCTCTCTGATTTTATCCTCATGGTCTCTTCGCGAGATATACGTAGGAGGGAGCAATACACTGCTTGACTCTTCGGTGAAGGTATGTTCTCGAAACTTTGACAAAAGTCCGTACCGAACTACTGAGCGTCTCTCCTGCAGATTCTTCCACTGGAGTTTATCATCTCCGTAACGCTTTCGCGATTACTAAATGATCCTGTAACGAAGCGCGCTGCTCTCCGTTGGATCTTCTCTATATCTTCTATCAACCCTATCAGTGGGCGAACAAGCGTACTGTAACCTACTTCTTTTGTTTTCGGATTGCATTTCCTTAGGATTCTTCCAAAGAATCTCAGTCTGGCATCTGCTTTACCGACGATCAACATTATATGATCATTCCATTTTAAATCACTCCTAATGCGTACTCCCAGATAATTTATGGTATTAACTGCTCCCAGTTGCTGACCTGCTATTTTGTAGCTAAATGATAAAGGATCTATCTTTCTGTGTATTCGCAGCACATTACACTTATCTACATTGAGATTCAATTGCCATTCCCTGCACCATGCGTCAATTCGCTGCAGATCCTCCTGCATTTCAGTACAATTTTCCATTGTTACAACCTCTCGATACACCACAGCATCATCCGCAAAAAGCCTCAGTGAACTTCCGATGTCATCCACAAGGTCATTTATGTATATTGTGAATAGCAACGGTCCTATGACACTCCCCTGCGACACACCTGAAATCACTTTTACTTCGGAAGACTTCTCTCCATTGAGAATGACATGCTGCGTCCTGTTATCTAGGAACTCCTCAATCCTATCACACAATTGGTCTGATAGTCCATATGCTCTTACTTTGTTCATTAAACGACTGTGGGGAACTGTATCGAACGCCTTGCGGAAGTCAAGAAACACGGCATCTACCTGTGAACCAGTGTCTATGGCCCTCTGAGTCTCGTGGACGAATAGCGCGAGCAGGGTTTCACATGACCGTCTTTTTCGAAACCCATGCTGATTCCTACAGAGTAGACTTCTTGTCTCCAGAAAAGTCATTATACTCGAACACAATACGTGTCCCAAAATTCTACAACTGATCGACGTTAGAGATATAGGTCTATAATTCTGCACATCTGCTCGACGTCCCTTCTTGAAAACGGGGATGACCTGTGCCCTTTTCCAATCCTTTGGAACGCTACGCTCTTCTAGAGACCTACGGTACACCGCTGCAAGAAGGGGGGCAAGTTCCTTCGCGTACTCTGTGTAAAATTGAACTGGTATCCCATCAGGTCCAGAGGCCTTTCCTCTTTTGAGCGATTTTAATTGTTTCTCTATCCCTCTGTCGTCTATTTCGATATCTACCATTTTGTCATCTGTGCGACAATCTAGAGAAGGAACTACAGTGCAATCTTCCTCTGTGAAACAACTTTGGAAAAAGACATTTAGTATTTCGGCCTTTAGTCTGTCAACCTCTGTGTCAGTACCATTTTGGTCACAGAATGTCTGGACATTTTGTTTTGACCCACCTACCGCTTTGACATAAGACCAAAATTTCTTAGGATTTTCTGCCAAGTCAGTACATAGAACTTTACTTTCGAATTCATTGAACGCCTCTCGCATAGCCCTCCTCACACTACATTTCGCTTCGCGTAATTTTTGTTTGTCTGCAAGGCTTTGGCTATGTTTATGTTTGCTGTGAAGTTCCCTTTGCTTCCGCAGCAGCTTTCTAACTCGGTTGTTGTACCACGGTGGCTCTTTTCCATCTCTTACGATCTTGCTTGGCACATACTCATCTAACGCATTATGTACGACGGTTTTGAACTTTGTCCACTGATCCTCAACACTATCTGTACTTGAGACAAAACTTTTGTGTTGAGCCAACAGGTACTCTGAAATCTGCTTTTTGTCACTTTTTCTAAACAGAAAAATCTTCCTACCCTTTTTAATATTCCTATTTACGGCTGAAATAATCGATGCCGTAACCGCTTTATGATCGCTGATTCCCCGTTCTGCGTTAACTTTTTCAAATAGTTCGGGTCTGTTTGTCACCAGAAGGTCTAATATGTTATCACCACGAGTCGGTTCTCTGTTTAACTGCTCAAGGTAGTTTTCACATAAAGCACTTAAAAAAATTTCACCGGATTCTTTGTCCCTGCCACCCGTTATGAACGTCTGAGTCTCCCAGTCTATATCCGGTAAATTAAAATCTCCACCCAGAACTATAACATGGTGGGGAAATCTACTCGAAATATTTTCCAAATTATCCTTCAGGTGCTCAGCCACAACAGCTGCTGAGCCAGGGGGCCTATAGAGACATCCAATTACCATGTCTGAGCCTGCTTTAACCGTGACCTTCACCCAAATCATTTCACATTTCGGATCTCCGTCAATTTCCTTCGATACTATTGCACTTCTTATCGCTATAAACACGCCTCCCCCTTCACTGTCGGAAAAACAAAATACCGCATCTTACCTCAGTATCGCACCGCTATATATAACTTAAAATTCTATATTGCGCACTTGGAACCTTCGGAATATTAGCTTTGAGAAAATGGTCTGGAAAGGAAACAGAGCAGACGAGACAGTTACTGACACGTAGTGCTAGTGCCCATTTGAATGTGATAAAAGATTCAGTGAGAAATGTTACATGGTAGACGATATCTCTTGTGTATATAATAGCACCAGAAATACTTTTAGAAACATTGGTAGCAGGTTCGTCATACAAAACCAGAAAAAATTCATCTCAACACGTCTCTGAATATACTTCGCTTTTCAGTTTGTAAGAAAATTTATCTTCAACACATTTCAAAGTAAAATACTGCAAATGCCACTTTTCAACAGTACTCAAAATTAATTTTTTTACGTAATCGTATGTTGTAGATGCAGGTCAGGCAGAAACTAGTAGAAATTTAAAAATAATGTGTCAGTTGGTACGATTCTGCTGTCTCGCAGGTTCATAAGTTCTCGCACTAGATCTTACAGTTCCGTCTACAACATTTTTATTTAGATAATTCTCCACGGCTGCTATGGGATGTGCTGCTGAAAACAAGAGGAAGTACACGACTTACTTATCAGACAACACTATTTAAGTGTTGCATCATTAATATGTCATGAAAGTCTCCTAAATCGGTCGGCACTGGAGGGAATTATAAAGGGGGCAGGTGCCTTGGTGCTACCAACACATACATTGACAGAGGCAAGTGCACGACATTTTGAATTCCGGAGGTTATAACCATGTGCTGGTACAGGACTTGGTCCTCCTAGGCTGTGGCTAGGCCATTTCTCCATAGTCTCTTTCCCTCCAGGTATGCTAGTCCAGTAAGGTATGAAGCAGAGATTCTGTGAAAATTGCAAAGTAGGGAAGATACTGGCAGAAGTAATGCTTTGAGGTCAGCTCGTGAATCGCGGCTGGGTAGCAGTTTACTTCAGTGTGTGGGCGCAGACAGACAGATATGTACATAGCAGAATACCGGCGCTCTATTGTGTTTTGAGCTAGCCAGGTTAGAACTGTGGCTGGAGAGCAAAGCACTATGGCACTCCCTATCAGAACGCGTATAGCGCGTTTCTGCTTCTCTTTCGAACAGAAGAGACAGAAGACTGATGAAATTAGCGAGTGGCTAGCAGAAAAACGGCTGTGAAATAACGAGATTCTAGCCATCTAGTTTGATTTTTTTTAGCCAATATGGCCAATGTTAAGTTAACGACAGATGAAAGATGTAAGAAGTTGTTACAGATTTCAGTGGGCCTCACAGATATAACGACCAAGTAAGGGCAGATAAGTTGGGTATCTATCAAGCTCGCATTTCTTGTAAAGCAAACCGTGAGAACACGCAACTTGTTGCTTCAAGCTCCGAATGAAGTAGTATATTACTTCCTAGTACCATACGGAACAGCGGTGCAAATCATACAAGATAATTAGTATCGTAACATAATCGAAACTTCAGTTTCGAAAATGGAGTCAGGTTGTTGTGAATTGGTTAGAAAGAATACATACCGTCCTATCTACATGTTAAAGGTCACAAATTTATTGAAAATATATAAGACAGCACCCCACAAATGTGCTAAGTGCGAAGCAATCCCTCAATTACGTGTCCAGCGTTCACAGAGTTGAAATACATTGTCTAAGGTCACAAATAAATTGGAAACTCCACACTTTTCTTTATTAGCAGGAACATTCTTTATTGTTCAGTCGACAGAGCTATATCACAAATTCAATTTAAAGAATTAAACGTAATCATATTTTATGCAAAACCGTAACCACTCAGAGCCACACAGAAATTAGGATTATACTATGTATCTGGATCGCCAAGGGGCCCGGGTTCGATACCCGGCTGGGTCGGAGCTTTTCTCCGCTCAGTTAGTGGGTGTTGTGTTGTTCTCAATATCATTTCATCATCATCAGTGGAAGGCAACGGGGAACCACCACTGGAATAACTTCCCTAGACGCTCATGCGATGGACCTCTCTGACGAGACTTTCCCCATGACAAGACCTGCCGTAAGGCAGAACACAAAGTTTTTTATCTATCTGGATGTTGTACGTACACCGTGGTTGTCCTTAAGTCAGCGATCCATCTAAAGCTATTGTTCTTCGAAGTCTTGTATAACTTCCAGTTAAGTTACATAACCTCTTCGATTGGTGTCGACGTCTCTGTTGTTCTAATAAAGAGTCCCAGTTTCTCTGTACTCCGCGTCCAAAAGTGGTTTAGGACTGTTCTCGTTAAAGTTTGGCTCTGAGCACTATGGGACTTAACATCTGTGGTCATTAGTCCCCTAGAACTTAGAACTACTTAAACCTAACTAACCTAAGGACATCACACACATCCATGCCCGAGGCAGGATTCGAACCTGCGACCGTAGCAGTCACGCGGTTCCAGACTGAAGCGCCTAGAACTGCACGGCCACACCGGCCGGCCGTTAAAGTATCGAAATTGGAGGATCCAGGTGTCAGAGTTACTTCGGACTGTATTTGATATCGTAATTAATTACGCAGTATCTTAGGCACCACTGAGTATGCTTGCGAAATTCTTTACGTTGAGTCGGGCATTAAACTGAACGTATGTCAGATTGTAAAAAATGTCCGAAAATGCATGGTTAAGGGTCTGAGAAGCTTCAAGATTAAAGAAGGATTCGGCTGCAGTGAACCATTGACGTTCCACATTTGATTAATGAACTTAACAAGAGCGTAACACCATGTGGTACATTGTCAATTTTCACGTCCACCTTGATCGCAGAGTGGGCATCGTAGCTGTAGAGAGGATATGATGATTTATGGGCAGATTCACGTTCAGTATTTCAGTCGTAGCCTGTGTGCCTGCGAGAAACTCCTCCTCTGATGTTACTAGGGTTGCACACACTATAAGCAGCGTTGTACCTTGTTGAACATAGCCGGAAATTGTAACATATAGGGGCGTGATGGTGATAGAACAAGTATTTCGGCATGTGGTGTCCATGTGGTGCCGTACATTTCAGACCAAGTGAGATACAGATGCTTCGTATGTAACAGCGTTATTCAACGAAAGAGTAGTGGCACCTCATCCAAGAGGATGGTACTGAAGCATGCCACCGCGAAAGACTCCGAGGGCACCGGATAATAGCAATACCTCTGAGAAGAAGGATGCAGATGGGCTTATTAGCCGGGTCAGCTTCACATACAGTGCCGTGATCTAATCACAAATCGAACCTGTTACTTCTACCACTTACTACAGGAAGTACCCCTCTAGCGACAAAGAAATATTGCAAAGACCAAAGGAAAAATAAGAATAGCCTCGCCACCATGAGAATCGTAACAGCCGCGCGGGATTAGCCGAGCGGTCTAAGGCACTCCAGTCATGGACTGTGCGGCTGGTCCCGGCGGCGGTTCGAGTCCTCCCTCGGGCATGGTGTGTGTTTGTCCTTAGGATGATTTAGGTTAAGTAGTGTGTAAGCTTAGGGACTGATGACCTTAGCAGTTAAGGCCCGTAAGATTTCACACACATTTGAACATTTGAATCGTAACACGAATAGCAAATGTACTAACAGTCATGTAATCTACACCCGTATGATTATTCTGCTATTCACAGTCAAGTGTTTGCTAGAGGGTTAGTAGAACCAGTTTCCGGTTATTTCTCTACCATTTAATTCCAGAATAGTACGAGGGAAAAATTAACACATAAATCTTTCTATGCGAGCTTTATTTTCTCTTCTTTCGTAACAGTGGTTATTTCTTTGTGTATATGTGTGAGTCAGTAGAATATTTTGTCACTCAGTGGAGAACTTAGTGATGTGATTTAATCAAATTATCTACTCACAGAGAAAATGCCTCTGTTTTAATTATTGCCACCCCAACTCGGTTTATCGTATTCATGACACTCTATACTCTACCTCATGGTGAAAAAACGAGCTATTGCAAATGCGACTCGTTCTGCAAGTTCTATAGGAAGACACATAGATGGTACGTGGAACGGAATATTATAAGGTATTTCTGTTGGTGTATTTCTGTTGGTGACCGAGTAATGCGTACGGACCGACATCATGTCAGTATTTACATCATTTGCAGATTAATAATTATAACAACTACAAGTCGTATGGTAGGTTGGTTACTATTTTTTCGATTTATTGGCTTTCTTACCGAGACCATTTAGGCATCTCAATAGTAACGTCAATTATGACAATGCGAATATAGGCACAAATCGACACCGGGCCCCAGAGCAGAGGAAAAACCTGTAATCTTGGCAGGAGTGGAACCCAGGCACTTTCGTTTAGCGAACCGCCGCACTGACAGCGCAGATACTGAGGTGGACGTGTCAGTTGTTAGCTGTAAGTACATGTACCAAGAGCAAGCCATTATTGCTTTGTTTCTCCTGTGCAGCAAGGCAGGTGTGGAAGAGTGGACGAATGGGCGCAGAGGTGTTAGTCCCTGATGACAGGTCTAGTCCGCTTCATGATTCAGTACGGCGGAGCAGAAAAAATCAGGTCGTAATGTTTGCGGCGTGTCTCTGGGCAGACTGTTGGACGCAGAGGAAAAACAACCAACACACTGATGTGTGTACATATTTAGGCACCACATAGAAAAATATCTTATACGCGTTACACCCTCTATATATGACTGAAAGTGGACATGTCTTAACAATAACAAACATGGTAGACATTTAATACTATCAGTTGTAGTGTTAAAGAGAAACTACTGCTATGATGAGGGAAGCAAAGAATTATACAGCTGAACGCACCTGACGATGGCAAACACATTACAGATGGAGCACAAGTTCGAATTGAGGAAGGATAGTGACGGATATGACCTATGTCCTTTCAAAGGAATCATCCTCCCATTCATCTTTATCTATATAGGTAAATCAAGAAAAGAAACTGGTGGCCAGATGGGGTCTGAACCTCTTGGATTCGAGTTCAGTATTTTACCACTGCGCAATCTCGCTCAGTGTGTACTAATCATGGGTAGTCCAAGTCTACCATTGCCTGGACTACCTGCAAGTGATGCGGACTTAGCTATTCACTGACAACGATCACAACATTAGCATGACATTTTCCATTACATGCACCATTTGGCGATTAGTGGTGGTGCAGTTCCACACACGATTTTCACGAATTTTGCGTTGCATCACACTCAGTAATGTACACATACTGTTTTGTCGTGAGCAACATTTTATGATGTACTCAGCTAGTCACTAAACACTTCCCCTCCTCGCACTCACTCAAACGTAAAGACGCAGCGATGTACACGGGACAGCAACTGCAGGAGACGCACTGGCGCAGACATGCGACACCCGTCGTCATCTAAGTGTAGCTTTGCCGTTTGAATTGATTTTCTAAAGAACAGTGTTTAGTACCCGTGCAGAACCGTGACTACTAATCCTACGTTACACACTATTGCTGACGCCCTGCACCTCGTGCCTGTCCACAGCTCGTGGTCTAGTGGCTAGCGTTATTACCTCTGGATCTCGGGATCCTGGGTTAGATTCCCGGCCGGGTTGGGGATTTTCTCCGCCCGGGGACTGGGTGTTTGTGTTGTCCTTATCATTCCATCATCATCCTCATCATTCGTGACAGTGACTAGATTGGACTGCGAAAAACGTGGGACTTTGTACGGTCGCTGATAAACGCGCAGTTGAGCTCCCCACAAACTAAACATCATCATTATCACCTCATGCCTGTATCGAATCTCTAAATCGTTCACCAAATTGTTTTATCACTTCTTCATGTTTTAGAACAAAGATTGTAATTACGCCTGTCGTGCGACTACGAAATGGCAGTAGTGCAGGGTGAGCAAAATAAAACTCGCCCGTAGAATATTTATAGGAATCGACTCTTTTTAACGCACAGGATAATACCACATCACAGGATATCCTGTAACCAGTAACTTCGATGCACCAATCTGTTGCTGTTCATTGTCGAGTGTTTTGCGAAGAAAAATTCGTGTAAATCGGGTATGAAACTGTTCCACA
This sequence comes from Schistocerca serialis cubense, assembly GCF_023864345.2. Taxonomy (NCBI): domain Eukaryota; kingdom Metazoa; phylum Arthropoda; class Insecta; order Orthoptera; family Acrididae; genus Schistocerca; species Schistocerca serialis. The sequence goes on along the minus strand of NC_064640.1, from coordinate 594,151,625 downwards.
CTAGTTTGAGACTCGAACTTTTTGCGCAAAACATCCAGCAAAACCTACAATGCAACACTTAGTGGCAAAACGGCACGAAACCGGTCCGGTAGCTAATAAAAAGCATAACTGTCCGATAAGAGTTTCAACATGGAAAACATTACTAGAGTGAAGGTACACCTAAAGCTACATCCGAAGAAATGTCAACGCCTTTTATACTTGCAAATGAGAATTAAGAGATGGTTTGTCGGAATATTTTCAAGAATGACCAGATAATATGTATCATAACAAACTTATAGTTGTGCATGAGTTAAGGTATCCAGATGAACTTTCCCATGTTGAGTACTGGCGAGGGTTTCTGAGCGAAGTTGAATCAGGACTTCTCATGCTTCAGTTTATCATTTCTTTAAATAACGCCTCGTTCAGCCTGTCAGGGTATGTGAACCATGGGCCATGTACCCTTATGCATCAGAAAACCCGCAGCAATGCTGTGAAGAGCCGTCATATGATCTCAAGTTTGATATGTCATGTGCTACTTCCAATGTCCGCATTGTAACATGAAACTTTCAGCAGACTGATGATGCTAACCAGTATGTCCAGAAAGTGTTTAATTCATGTGTCAATCAAGTCACTGAATATTAACAACTGCGTGGATACTCCTAACAACACAGAGAAACGGTATACACCGCCTTAACGAACTTTTGAAGCGTGAATGAGATGTCAGGTATGGAGAGGAGAATCAGCAGAGCCGAGAACCCTCCTGGCCACCCACCTCGACGGCTCTTTCACCCTAGGATTTTTACATGTTTGGGTAATTGACAGGTCATGTGTACAGAAATAAATATACAATACTAGAAGAACTACAGCCAGGCACTGGAAACAGTATGGCTGTTATCCCTTAGACAGAGTTGTTCCACGTGCCTCATGGTTTGAGAAATCGAAAACAGCACTACATCTACGCCAACAGTTTTCATTTCCAACATCATTAACAAGGGCCGGTCCCACGTCAATATTATTGTAAAAAGTTTCTAAGCCAGTTTTATTTTGCCTACCCTGTCTTTCACCCTTCCAATTTCAATTTGATAACTTCAATGCTTGTTGAGATATTGGAATTTACTCAAAACAATAACTGTCCTTTACTGTATAGATATAAACAGTTTTCACGACATCCGAAAACGTGGATGCATGAATTAAAAAAATACTTGGTGAATGAATCTTGAAATTGTAACTGATTAAGACTTTATGAGCATGTACTAATGTTGTGCAATCATGCAATGAGTTACATACATCTTGTGTAAGGCATAATATAAGAACAGCCAGTGTTTATAATGAGGAAATGATATTGCTCCTCATGCCCCTCCGTCAATTAAGGCTATTGTTACTTAAGGAAAGTTTTCCAGATTCTGAGAACGTATTTTGGCAACGTAAATAAATTTATTGAAGCCGGTAAGATACGTAATAATATGAGGGTAGATACAACGCTCAGTGGCCATAGTTTATCCGAACCAGTCTTTGGAGAGAATGAGATATCATTCAGCAGCTGGGAGATGGACTGTGCAGACTAATGTATAGAAAAATTATGATTAGTCTTCAGGGAGTAAGGATGTTTCTGAAGTGGCTCTATAAATTTTGGTAATATGCCTTAGTAATTCGGTTTGATGAGCAACACTGTGACAGCAGGTAGTATATAAAGTGGAAGTGCACAATAATTGGTACACTTTTCCGATAGCATGCCAAACATCCTAGGTGGATGACTCGTCAAAAATGGCTCTGAGCACTATGGGACTTAACATCTGAGATCATCAGTCCCCTAGACTTAGAACTACTAAAACCTAACTAACCTAAGTACATCACACACATCAATGCCCGAGGCAGGATTCGAACCTGCTACCGTAGCGGTCGCGCGGTTCCAAAATGAAGCGCCTAGAACCACTCGGCCACAACGGCCGGTGATGAGTTGTCAGACACTTGATTTACTAAAATAAAAATCATTCCTTGCCGCATTACACAGACTTTGCTTACGAACATTAGGTGAGTAATAATTAAGCATGTGTGCAATATTTAACGCATGTAACTTGCCGTTGAACACCGTTTAAATATTTCGTTTGCTGCAGGAACCTCATTGCTCCGGTATAGATAATGAGTGACAGTGAGAGTCTTTTGTATGGATGAAAGGTGAAGTGAAGAAATAAATGAACATTGAGTTTTGTATCATGCACAAAGCGACATAAACGTGTCCTCTTGTTCAAGCTGGCACATGGTGGCATTTTCTGAGACCTTTTAGTGTCGAAAAACAGTTCAGCTAGTTTTTGAAGAACATACACCAGGTAATTAGTGAAACTAGAATTTTCAGCGGAATGCTTTCTAGGGTCACGTACAATGCAGTCAGTTTCTAGCAGCTTTAATTACCAAAGACATTTTGTGTGTCTCATTAAAGCATCCTCTACCTGTGTAGAACATAATGTGATTAGTAACCCATGAACGAAAATGGAACCACATCGATGCAACGTGAACCATTAAACGAGAACGCCTGACATCCTGTCTGAAGACCTTATGTCCGACAGAAATTCTCAGTAATTAGTACACTTTTCGGGTTGTTATCAAATATACATTGAATTACTTAATACCACACAATAAAAGACAACAAGAATGGGAAACGCAGTTAACTGCATGTACATGTTACAGTTCTGAAAACATTCAAGATGAAAAATATAATCTTACCCTGTCTGGGCTTCTTCTCGGGATATAATGCTTCCCCGTCAACAGGACGGTATTTTTACAGAGACTGGAGAGCAGATTTCAAACAGCTTTGTTTAACGTGTTATAACTAATCGTTATTCACTTTCAAAAGAATTAATTCGTAGTGTAAATCTAATAATGCTGTATCACAAGTAGCCATAAAGTTTGAAATTATAAAGTTGCACAGCATATTTTTCATTCATTTGTAGGTACAGTCATGCTCAAAAGTATCCGAATGACCTGAATTGCATTTCGCCTGATTCGAATGAAACCCACGTAGCGCAGCTGTCTAGCAGGTCCTCTAATCGCCCCTCGGTACAGTCGTTTGAATATTGAAAATGGTTCCATCAAGTCACCACTAGAAAACACTGCTCTGTATCGCAATAACTCAAGATGTAAAGTAATACCAAGGTACTACAAATATCAAGGAACTTCTTATCACAGATAAGACGGTTTTTCAGGCTTGTAAGTTCGTATTTATTACAATAAATGACATACACGAAATGATACCACTCTCATTATTACGTCAGATCGGTAATTCACGTAGTAACTTCGTCGTATTTATGATTTCCTCCTCAAAATAAAATACCATACTTATTATTTAACACAAAATGACAATAAAAATTTAATTTATTCACGAGCAGCTAGTTGAGAATATGTATGAACTTCAAATGACACGATGAACCGTCTAGTTCTGCATATGGATTCAAACCCAGGTCATGCAGACTAAGCAAAGACTTCGTGACTGACGGAAACTAACAGTCATTCCTGACTAGGCATACAGAGAGTGATATACCTCGATTTTAGACAGTATCAGTTAGAAAATATCAACTTTAAATTACATAACGTAAACATGGTTAAAGGACGCGAAATCCTACCCAGCATCTATTGTCCTTGTTAACGAACTACGAGGGATGTTAAATATCGGTTCTTCACAAGAAACTTACTTGAAATGCCGTGAGGTAAAGCTTTGTGTTGGACAGGGATTCGAACCCAGAACCTAATTGGATTGCGATCGAAGCACAATCAACTGTGACATATCGGATTTTCTCGGCAGTAGCTAGATGTTTTAACTGAAATGACGAGACGAAACATAAATTTTTTCTTTCCCAGGACTCGAACGTGGCACTTATCGCTGTTATATTATAGAGAAAACGAACGTTAAAAATGGGTTTGTTACACCAGCAGCGACATGTGAGCATGTTTGAACTAGAAATAATATGACGAAGAGTTCAGTGCTGACTGGGAATCGAGCCCCACACATATCGTTGTTGACTGCACACGAAGAGACGTCAGCTACCAAATTTTTCTCCCAACAGCAGCTCGGAATAACATCCTAGAATTTTGAATGATTTCGCAAACAGTTCTGTGTCTCACTGGGACTCAAAAACGTCAGATACCGTTAGTGTTGACAACGATTGAAAATACATTAAAAACCAAAATTATTACCCACCAGCAGATAGGTGTTGTCATGCTAGAGCTTGATAATACATAATGATAGCTTTATTGCCGGGCCAGGATTCGAACCCTTTCACGCACAATAGCTGGAGATGTTGAGGAATCTGCAGTTTTGAACAAACAACAAATTACAGTCGACATGTATTGTCACGAAGGGATCAAATTCCGCATTAAGGGCGGTCTGAGTGGCATTCCCAGATCAGAACCAATTTTGTCGACATACAGAAGCTCAAATAAAAGATGGAATAAGTGTCCTGTGACCCTACATTGCGTCTGTTTCGTCACTAGAAATAAGTAACTAGTATAAGAAAGGTTACTGCTGATAGAGTTTCTTACTGACGCGACTCCTGACTTGATTGTGGTTCAACCTAACGTCTGCTTGGTAGAGAAGGAATATCATGTTTAACGTGAATTTCAGCCCACAATGGCATTACACCTTCTTTACTTGGCGTGGCCAGAAGAGAACAGAATCTGTCTCTCCTCATCAAAAATCATCAGCAGAAGTTGGAATCGAACCCAGACCATACGTATATTAACCTACTTTTTTTCAAAAGAAAACAAAGACTCCTATTATACGGGTTTCTCCTTCCAGTAAACAAAAATGAGTCTCCTTCGTCTTCTTGGCGAAGAAGCAATCTTTTTGGAAAAAAAAGAGTTTCTCAAAGCCAAAATCTAATTTATTTTTCCTTTAAGAACAAATTATGAGGAATAAATAAGGAAAAGTTTTTTTTATTTTATTTTCATTAAAGTCGTCGTGCGACTTGTAGTTAAAGAGCAGTTCTTACAGGAGCTCCTGAAGTGTCTCCGCCTACAGCATGCCAGCTCGTCCAAACGTGTCTTCTCTTGGCGTAGGCGTGGGTTCTGGGTAGCAGATCTATTCAGTTCGGTTCGGTTTATACAGTTTTCAGGTTCTCAGGGCTTGGACGTTCCAGCTACTAGGTTGGTCATCGAAAGTGCTCCGTAAGAAATTGGAAAAATATTGTTCGTTGAGATAAGTCCAATATCCTAGCGTAGACTTGTCGCCAGAAGTAAAAAGATAGCGGATCGTGTGGCCACAGATCCAATTCACAGAGTGAGTTTTGGCGGAGGGGTAGAAAGTCTTATCGGGGTACAGAAGCATGGGGACGTCGATCTGAGCCGGTATCTGGCGAGTAAGAAACACCAAAATTCGCCGCGCAAGTGTCCAGACGTCGAACGCTGTGCCACAGTGGAACCGGTGGACATCCGTGTCATTCACTCCACAGTGGGTGCAGAGGGATGAATCGGCGAGATGGATGCGGTGCAGACGATCTCGGTTAACTTGTTTGCCATTCACGGTGATGTACCACGCTGATTGAACGTCTGATTCAAGAAAACGCGCATGGATCGCCTTCCATATGTGTCGCCACACGTACTGTGGATACTTACGTTCGATGGGGTTGGACGAGCGGCACTGTTGTAACAATTCGGAGACTGTTTTCGTGAGGTACAAACGTGTAAGTGGTAAGGACCGGTAGATATAACTGAACTCCAGGAAAAATCGTTGGATGTAATAAAAGGTGGTTGGAATGGTCGATACCAGTACTGGGGCGGACACGAAGGCCGGTGCAAAGTTGTGAAGCAGGAGGCTAGTAAGGCTCTGCGGGCAACGATGCCAAAGTTTTATTTGGGAGCTGATGTATAGGGCCTTGACACGAGTCGGCACGTGGATGAGTCCCACACCGCCACGATCTCGTGGCAGTGCAAGGGATTCATACTGCACCTTGAATAACATCCCCGAGCTGACGAAGGAGCCGAAAGCCATCAACAGTCGTCGCGCCAGGAGATTTGGGACTGGTAGTACTTGAGCCACGTGTGGTATACGGGAAGCATGATACATGTTCACGTATTGCGCGCGTTTGATAACGTCGAGAGCTCGTAGCCGGTGATCTGCGAGATTTGTTCTGATTGTCTGTAGCAAGCGTCTACCATTGATAGTCGCTGAGCGGCGCAGGTCTGCTGTGAAATCAAGTCCAAGACACCGTATGGTGGCGGCGACACTAAGGGGGGTTGCGCATCTCTCCGGCAAGCCCTTACCAATGAGCAGGACCTTGGATTTTGACACGTTGAGGCAGCTCCCCGACGCTTCACCGTAAGTCGAAACCCATGTTAGTGCTGCTCGTACTTCATCTTCACTGCGCAGATACAGTACTATGTCGTCTGCGTAGGTTGTACAACAAAAACGGTGGCCGTGCACAGCCATACCTTCCAAACGCTGGCGCATGCCCTGGAGCAGGGGTTCCAAGTCGAAAGCATACAAAATCGTGGAAAGAGGGCAGCCTTCCCGCACAGATCGTGCGATGACCAGGGGCGGTGTTAGGCGACCATTGTACATGATTTTAGAGGTTGCACTACTCAACAGGCGCATAACCACTGTGACAATACCGCAGGAAAACCCATATGCTGAAGAACTGTCCGTAAATAGAAGTGGTCAACACGATCGAAAGCCTGGCTAAAGTCCAGTGAAGCCAAGGCGCCAGGTAGACCCTGATAATGCGCTAATGCTATCATGTCTCTGTAACGGCAAAGGGCCGTACGGATGTTGTTGTCGCCTCCTAGGGAAGTCTGGTGGCAGGATGTGACGTAACGTGCGACCTTCTTGAGTCGTGATGCCAGTAGCCGTGTGAATATTTTCATGTCGCTGTTGAGCAAAGTAATTGGTCGATAGTCCTGGACCCTCGATAATCCGCACGGTTTATGTACGGGGATAGTAATGCCTTCGAGAAAGGCGCTCGGGACCACTGTCGTCGGTGACATTAGCTCTTGTGCGATTACCGTCCACGTGGAAGCCAACAAATAGTGAAAACTTTTATAAAATTCGGTGGGTATACCGTCAGGTCCAGGAGATCTGTTATCAGAACCCGCCTTGATAGCATCTACCACTTCATCTGTGGTTACATCGTCTTGGAGGTCATGCACTGCATCCTCCGGAAGAGTGTTCGTAGTAAGCTGAGCGACTTCTGTGATCAGTGCTGCAGAATGCGGTACGGCTGCGTATAGCCCGGAAAAATGAGCATGGAGAGTACGACCGATGCTTTGTTGGGTGTCGTGCCGGCGCCCTTCCACATCAGTGAGGACTTGGATCACAGTTCGTCGTCGTCGTTGTCTTTCCTGAAGGAGGTGGTACATCGACGGACGTTCTTGAGGGATTCGATTAGATGCTCGAGAACGGACTACAGTGCCTTCCAAGTGACGCCGCATGATCAAGGAGATCTGTGCCTTCGTGCGATTGACCATCGACTGCCGGGCTGGCGAGAAAGGCACCGTCGTACAGTCACGTAGTATGGTGTAGTAGAAGTGCAGGGTATGAGTTTGCCACGCCTTTAATTCCTTCCCATAACTCATCAGAGTCTTCCTGAGGGTCGGCTTTGCACAGGAGATCCACCATGATAAGGTGGAGTCATAGGCTTCTCGACGATGGTGGCAGCGTGCCCACGCTTCTTCGACCATACGGCGACAGTCTGAGTACGTCAGGTGAGCGACACTGAGTTTCCACAGACCACGACTATGCCACACTCGATGTCGGGTGAGAGTGACGTCACAGAGGTACGCATCAAGGTCTGAAAAGGCCAAGGGCCAGACATCCGTATGACGTGTGCCATCAGCAAGGGAGCGGGTAACGTAGATGCGATCTATGCGGCTTGACGAGTGAGAGGTGTAGAATGTATAGCCCGGTTGAATTCCGTGGAGCTTCTTCCATGTGTCAACAAGTCGTAGACGGTTGATGACCACTGAGAGAGATGCACAAGGGGAATGTCGCGTGCTAGCATCAATCCAAGAGACCACCAAATCCTCTGCTCTAGCACTCATTATTATATCATAACAATGTTGCGCCACACTGGATGAGAATTCTGATACACAGACTCCCTGTAGTGGTTTGCAGAATGTTCAGTACATTCATTTACTTGGTTGACCGAATCACCATGAACTAGCTGCCTCGGCTACCCATTGCATACATTCGACTCTTTTGTAATCACCGAAATAAAATCACGTAACTGACACCTACACAGAACTGGCAACAGTGTAGGCTGCAGAAATTTAAACAGGAAGTGTTCCTTTCGACTTGAGCTACTCTAATGCGCTATCTGTTTGTTAAAAACGGCGTGCAGTGCAAAAGAAAAGCTGTAACTGTCTGTCTCTCAGAAGTATAGATCCGGCCATATGCATTATCTCACAGCACCGTGCAATGCGCAAGTTCTGGAGGAATGGTTGTTGAATTCTGGAGGTGTTGTAGCTATGTGTCAGCTAGAAGCGTAACGGTAAGCGTCACGCACTGTTGATAAGACGTCGCAAGTTTGGGTACATTCACTGCTACATTTTTTAAAACGCCATATTTCTGTCTGCTGAAGTTATCGATCTAATGAAACTTTGAACATAATTCCCTTCACTACTCAACCCAAAATAGTCGCATGTGGAAAAAGGGCTAACTTCTGCGACATTTTGTTGCAGATGCATCTCGCAACTTTTGTATTATGTATAGGGAGAGCGCATCGTGCCAAAATACGTCAGAAAAGTATTTTCTACATTACCTGTCGTGTGGCAGTGGCATTGTATTCTTCATAAAACCTTGTTTGACAGCTTTAACTCAGAACAAGTTTTCTACATGCATGTAATCAATAAACTGCATGTGCATTGTTAGACTGTTATAGATAACGTCACAGAATTCGCATTCATCGTAGATGATTAATTTCTCTCTCATGTTAACTAATGTTTTAACAACACTGAAAGAAACCGTACGAAAATTGTGCACAGTATTATAAGAAATAAAATAAAACTACCCACGATAACCTTACGACGAAAGTCTGTTTCAATAAAACTGAGTATCTGTACACAAGAGTGCCTCTATCGGCACGAATTAGTAAAATACTAATCACTTCGATTTCGTTGGGGTCTGTGTTTGATTGTTATGCTGTGTCATACTCAAGTGGTATGCAAATGTCGCATTTCATAAATAAAGTAATATATTCCTAGAAACCCAAAATTTGGTTGTCAGCAGCGGAAAGAGGCGTTACCTGTTCTGCAGCATTGTAAGGTTTTCACCATTGCACTATGAGCTGAAAGTATTTTCTTGCGATTTCCTTATCGATGTGTGATCTGAGTGCTTGTAGCTCTTTCACAGAAGGGATGAAAACGTTACAGTCAGCAAGACTGGTACCGCGAACCATAATACACGCTTTCTCTCATGTAGAAAATTTCCACAGAGATAGGGATGAGGCATGCCCCTAGCCCTTCTCTTATGAGATCAGTAGTGGCTAGAACTTGTAAACCGCTATTTAAAGGACGAGATTGGATGCGATTTTCACGTGCAACCACTTTCCTGGGCTGAAAACCGTAAATTTACAATGTTTTGTTACAGCTCAAGCGTTAACAATAACTCAGATTATTCAATGGAAATGACAGGAAAAATCAAGTGAACTTTGAGACTTAATTCCCTGCACACCAGGAAGTAAGTCGTCGATCACAGAGTTTCCAAATATACCTTTTCTTGTTGCCAAATCTCAGTTACATTACCAGCAGGAAGAAGACGAACCGATGTGATCCTACAGCGGGCTAGGAAGTGACCATAGCTGGTGTCTCAAAGACGTGACCACTACGGCCTGAAATACGTAATTCGTCTGATTCACACGTCTGTAACTGGGTTTAGGGAGTGGAGCGTAGTTACTAATAATACTCAGAACGGACTGGAAACTAAGTTTCATAAATCAGTAACTCTCATTGTTGTTTTTATATATCGTTCGTAAGTGTACTCAAAATTAAGAAAATTATTGACGAACGTTTTCGTGCCTCGTCGATAGTCGCGCTCAACACACAAATAAAAATAAAAAAAGACTGTGTGTGTATGTGTGTGTGCGAGAGAGAGAGAGAGAGAGAGAGAGAGAGAGAAAGAGCAGAGGGAGAGTGTGAGGGAGAGAGATAAAAATAAAAAGGAATGAGGGCGAGAGAGAGAGAGTAAAAAATTGTTGTAAAGAAATCTTTCATTAAAATGACACGTTCTACATGATTACGAAATGTCGTATTCATGATCTGTGGAACAAGTATTAATCTAATCTAATCTAATCTAATCATATTGCTGACTGTTCATGAAGAGGCACGAATTATAGATATTTTCGACAATATCAGTAAACAAATCTAAACTTAAAAAAAAAAGGACGACAGTTTTTGTAATAAACTGGGATTCCTTTAAAGACCCTTTCGTCCGTGTTACCTAACCACGAAAGATGTGTGATATACCTCCATCAGAAGGAAGAAAGTGTTCATGCATTTAAAGATGACGCACGTGATGTGAAATTCCGTGACAGAGATACGAACCCAGCACGCAATCGGATTGTTAACTAAGTAAAATCAAATGTTACGTATCGGTTTTTCTTACCAGCTGCTAGATGTTTGAATCTAAAATAAGGATACAAATTTTTGTGCCTGAGCGACAATCGAACCGCACACCTACCGTACTTCTTTATCATCCACGAACATAGCTTAAGTAACACTTGCTTACTCACCAACAGTAAGATGTGTGCGTGTTTGACCAGAAATAACGACATCTATTGCGATTGTTGGCAACACATGAACAGACAATAAATGCACTTTAATTTTCACTAGCAGATTGGTATGCACGTGATAGGGCTTGAAATGAAATAATGAATATTTTTGACCTGGATCAGGATTCCGACCCACATACTTACCTTTGGGGGAGACCTAGAGTAGGTTGCAGTCTTGGGAAAAGGAACGAAATGATTGAACTATACTGCTCCGAGATATTCAGATCCTCGAAAGATGAGATACGAATTCGAATCACAGCCCAGCACCAAATTTTTCAACGTCTCTAGTTCAATCAAGTACAAGAAAAATAAGAGCTCTGCTCCTTTAAATCAAATAAAATAAAATTTTCTAATGTAAGTAAGTTTACTGGAGACAGTATTTTTGTTTACCATGACTTCCACCTATGCCATTTCCCAACGTAAACCGACTCTGCCCAATTGGTAATGAAGGAACGTGATGTTTAATGCGGATTCTGGATTGTATCGTCTTTCTCTTGAGGTTACCAGAGGTAAAGTGAATCTGTTTGTTACTCTGAAAAGTAAATGCCGGAACCCACGCATTCCACCAGTGATAGTTCGTTCCGCCAGACCATTGTGGCCACATTTCCCAGCGCCAGGAGTGTGCTGTAACGGATGATGTGCTTGGCTTACAAAATTAGTCGCCGAGGAAGAAGTGCGAGTCTATTAAGTGGTTGAGTAGAAGCAATCATCTGACGTGGAGATTATGCTATTCTCATGTCAGGTTGATAATCATTTTGAATATTTAGCACTACTGTACCCATTGGTGTTAAACTCGTTTTCAACCAATGATTCCCACAACTACAGGAACACTATTTGTGATACCTCTTAGACAAAATAAATATGCAGTGCTACAAGACGAAAAGATCAACCTGACTCAAACTGTGGGAAGTTTGTCTTACAACTTTCGTACCCGGATAAAGAGCTTTTCCTATTTGAGATATCTGTGAACGTTGCTGCATAAGACGATTTAAGAAGAAACCAAATTCCTTCAGCTACGACAGTGTTTAAAGAAATCGTCTTAACGGCACTAAATCGTGGTTTGTGAATCGTTTACTGGCTGTACTCTGCCGCATTTCGCTGGCTGGAAGGCAAAAAGCTTACTGACAAATTTCACACAAGGAAAAGGGGGACGAAATGTCTCCCACTGGAAGGTCATGTTGTTCTATATAAATGATTACAAAATCAGCTAAAACGAACAGTGCGGCTGTCAGTATAAGCATATTACTGTTGTCAGAATGATGTTGCACTGCCCAGTGCCTGTTATGATAAAGGGCCCCTTTAGGTCAGTCATATTGTATACAGAAGTGGAAGAGAGAGCACCACTAAACTCTACAATCCGTATGCATTGCATACACACAGAAATTACTGTTACATTGTACTATTGGAGCCCAATGAGTGAACTGCATATTTTCCGGTGAAAAAGAGCATTGGCAAACAGTCTTCACTACATTAGGTTACTTAAACTGGTATCTCTCTGACCTAGAATTTATGGTCAGCGTCTAAGTATAAGGTCAATGAGTCGGATGCGGGTTTTGCAACTGTGAAATACTTTCCTCCATTATAAAAGTGAATACTAAATCTGAACTAATAATGCGAAAATTTTGTACTTGGATAGCTTACAATGAAAATCTTTCTGTTTATTGAAAAGGAAAACAGTTGATTTTCTAAAACATTCTCTGCCATACACAACTTGAAACAGGTCACGTCGACCAAATCTTGTGGAAGAACTGACAGCGACGTATAACGGAAGGCAGTCAGATCCCTTGGGTTTTGGTTTGGCAGTATTCGACAGCCATTTCTAGGCGCAAGTAAATTAAGAAAGGCAGCGCGTTTTTGTTATCAAGTAACGTCTTCATCAATTAATTTAGTTTTATTGTAATTTGCGAGTAATTGCTGATGTTTGACATTAACATGAAAAGGAATCCGTAGACAGGGAAAGATCCTCTTCTTGGGCAACTACTTCTATAATTGCCAAAAGGTATTAAATGATCTTCAAGCACATGTGTTCCAGCAACGGTATGAAGAAAACGAAAGTAACAATGACGGTAATAATCTAATTATCCGTTAACTTCACACTTCACAGTGGATTTTCTCGAAATATGAAATTTGCTGAATTAGTGAATATTTCAAAATGGCTTTACATCGAGTCTATGATGCCTAGAAGAGTCTTTACCTCCTACTGACATAAGAATAGCATAATATTCACGTCAGATGATTGCTTCTACTCAACCATTTAATAGACTCGCATTTTTTCCACCGTGACTAATGTTGTAAGCTAAGCACATCATCCGTTACAGCACACTCCTGGCGCTGGGAAATGTGGCCACAGTGGTCTGGTGGAAGGAACTATCACAGGTGCAATGCGTGGGTTCAGGGATTTACTTTTAAGAGGCACAAACAGATTTACTTTACCCCTGGTAACCTCAAGAAAAAGACGTTATAATCCAGAATCCGCATTAAACATCACGTTCCTTCATTACCAATTAGGCAGAGCCGGTTTACGTAGGGAAATGACATAGGTGGAAGTCATGGTAAACAAAAATACTGTCTCCAGTAAACTTACTTACATTAGAAAATTTTATTTTATTTGATGTAAAGGAGCAGGGCTCTTATTTTTCTTATACTTGATTGAACTAGAGACGTTGAAAAATTTGGTGCTGGACTGTGATTCGAATTCGTATCTCATCTTTCGAGGATCTGAATATCTCGGAGCAGTATAGTTCAATCATTTCGTTCCTTTTCCCAAGACTGCAATCTTCTCTAGGTCTCCTCCAAAGGTAAGTATGTGGGTCGGAATCCTGATCCAGTACAAAAATATTCATTATTTCATTTCAAGCCCTATCACGTGCATACCAATCTGCAAGTGAAAATTAAAGTGCATTTATTGTCTGTTCATGTGTTGCCAACAATCGCAATAGGTGTCGTTATTACTGCTCAAACACGCACACATCTTACTGTTGGTGAGTAAGCAAGTGTTACTTAAGCTATGTTCGTGGATGATAAAGAAGTACGGTAGGTGTGCGGTTCGATTGTCGCTCAGGCACAAAAATTTGTATCCTTATTTTAGATTCAAACATCTAGCAGCTGGTAAGAAAAACCGATACGTAACATTTGATTTTACTTAGTTAACAATCCGATTGCGTGCTGGGTTCGTATCTCTGTCACGGAATTTCACATCACGTGCGTCATCTTTAAATGCATGAACACTTTCTTCCTTCTGATGGAGGTATATCACACATCTTTCGTGGTTAGTTAACACGGACGAAAGGGTCTTTAAAGGAATCCCAGTTTATTACAAAAACTGTCATCCTTTTTTTTTAGTTTAGATTTGGTTACTGATATTGTCGAAAATATCTATAATTCGTGCCTCTTCATGAACAGTCAGCAATATGATTAGATTAGATTAGATTAGATTAATACTTGTTCCACAGATCATGAATACGACATTTCGTAATCATGTAGAACGTGTCATTTTAATGAAAGATTTCTTTACAACAATTTTTTACTCTCTCTCTCTCTCCCTCATTCCTTTTTATTTTTATCTCTCTCCCTCACACTCTCCCTCTTCTCTTTCTCTCTCTCTCTCTCTCTCTCTCTCTCTCTCTCTCTCTCTCTCTCTCTCTCTCGCACACACACATACACACACACAGTCTTTTTTTATTTTTATTTGTGTGTTGAGCGCGACTATCGACGAGGCACGAAAACGTTCGTCAATAATTTTCTTAGTTTTGAGTACACTTACGAACGATATATAAAAACAACAATGAGAGTTACTGATTTATGAAGCTTAGTTTGCAGTCCGTTCTGAGTATTATTAGTAACTACGCTCCACTCCCTAAACCCAGTTACAGACATGTGAATCAGACGAATTACGTATTTCAGGCCGTAGCGGCCGCGTCTTTGAGACGCCAGCTACAGTCACTTCCCAGCCCGCTGTAGGATCACATCGGTTCGTCTTCTTCCTGCTGGTAATGTAACTGAGATTTGGCAACAAGAAAAGGTATATTTGGCAACTCTGTGATCGACGACTTACTTCCTGGTGTGCACGGAATTAAGCCTCAAAGTTCACTTTATTTTTCCTGTCATTTCCATTGAATAGTCTGAGTTATTAACGCTTGAGCTGTAACAAAACATTGTAAATTTACGGTTTTCAGCCCAGGAAAGTCGTTGCACGTGAAAATCGCATCTAATCTCGTCCTTTAAATAGCGGTTACGAGTTCTAGCAACTACTTGTCTCGTAAGAGTAGACACAGACCCATGCCCCTTCCCTAGCACTGTGGAAACGTGCTAACCTGAGAGCAAGCGTGTATTATGGTTCGCGGTACCAGTCTTGCTGATTGTAAAGTTTTCATCCCTTCTGAGAAAGAGCTACAAGCAGTCAGATCACACATCGATAAGGAAATCGCAAGAAAATACTTTCGGCTCATAGTGCAATGGTGAAAAACTTACAATGCTGCAGAACAGGTAACGCCTCTTTCCGCTGCTGACAACCAAATTTTGGGTTTCTAGGAATATATAACTTTATTTATGAAATGCGACATTTGCATACCACTTGAGTGTGACACAGCAGAACCATCAAACACAGACCCAATCGAAATCGAAGTGATTAGTATTTTACTAATTCGTGCCGATAGAGGCGCGCTTGTGTACAGATACTCAGTCTTATTGAAACAGACTTTCGTCGTAAGGTTATCGTGGGTAGTTTTATTTTATTTCTTATAATACCGTGCACAATTTTCGTATGGTTTCTTTTAGTGTGTTAAAACATTAGTTAACATGAGACACAATTTAATCATCTACGATGTATGCGAATTCTCTGATGTTATCTATAACAGTCTAACAATGCACATGCAGTTTATTGATTACATGCATGTAGAAAACTTGTTCTGAGTTAAAGCTGTCAAACCAGGTTTTATGAAGAATAAAATGCCACTGCTACATGACAGCTAATGTAGAAAATACTTTTCTGACGTATTTTTGGCACGATACGCTCTCTCCATACATAATACAAAAGTTTCGAGATGCATCTGCAGCCTGGCCATATACTAAACCTGAAAAGAACAAAATGTCGCAGAAGTTAGCCCTTTTTCCACATGCGGCTATTTTGGGTTGAGAAGTGAAGGGAATTATGTCAAAGTTTCATTAGATCGATAACTTCAGCATACAGCAGTATGGCGTTTTAAAAAATGTAGCAGTGAATGTACCCAAACTCGCGACGTCTTATCAACAGTACGCGACGCTTACTGTTACGCTACTAGCTGACACATAGCTACAACACCTCCAGAACTCAACAACCATTCCTCCAGGACTTGCGCATTGCACAGTGCTGTGAGATAATGCATATGGCCGGATCTATACTTCTGAGAGACAGACAGTTACAGCTTTTCTTTTGCACTGCACGCCGTTTTTAACAAACAGATAGCGCATTAGAGTAGCTCAAGTCGAAAGGAACACTTCCTGTTTAAA
Source organism: Schistocerca serialis cubense (assembly GCF_023864345.2). Classification (NCBI taxonomy): domain Eukaryota; kingdom Metazoa; phylum Arthropoda; class Insecta; order Orthoptera; family Acrididae; genus Schistocerca; species Schistocerca serialis. Next base: position 594,135,408 of record NC_064640.1, on the reverse strand, counting down.
TTTCTGCAGCCTATACTGTTGCCAGTTCTGTGTAGGTGTCAGTTACGTGATTTTATTTCGGTGATTACAAAAGAGTCGAATGTATGCAATGGGTAGCCGAGGCAGCTAGTTCATGGTGATTCGGTCAACCAAGTAAATGAATGTCCTGAACATTCTGCAAACCACTACAGGGAGTCTGTGTGTCAGAATTCTCATCCAGTGTGGCGCAACATTGTTATGATAGAATAATGAACGGTAGAGCAGAGAATTTGGTAGTCTCTTGGATTGATGCTAGGTTCATATACGTATGGTCTGGGTTCGATTCCAACTTCTGCTGATGATTTTTGATGAGGAGAGACAGATTCTGTTCTCTTCTGGCCAAGCGAAGTGAAGAAGGTATAATGGCATTGTGGTCTGAAATTCTCATTCAACATTATGTCCCTTCTCTACCAAGTAGAAGTTAGGTTGAACCACAATCAAGTCAGGAGTCGCGTCACGTAGATACTCTATCAGCAGTAACCTTTATTATACTAGTTATTTATTTCTAGTGACGAAACAAACGCAATTGTAGGGTTACAGGACGCTTATTCCATCTTTTTTTTGAGCTTCTGTATGTCGATAAAATTGGTTCTGATCTGGGAATACAACTCAGACCGCCCTTAATGCGGAATTTGATCCCTTCGTGACAATACATGTCGACTGTAATTTGTTGTTTGTTCAAAACTGCAGATTCCTCAACATCTCCAGCTATTGCGTCTGAAAGGGTTCGAATCCTGGCCCGGCAATAAAGCTTTCATTATGTATTATCAAGCTCTAGCATGACAACACCTATCTGCTGGTGGGTACAAATTTTGGTTTTTAATGTATTTTCATTCGTTGTCAACACTAACGGTATCTGACGTTTTTGAGTCCCAGTAAGACACAGAACTGTTTGCGAAATCATTGTAAATTCAAGGATGTTATTCCGAGCTGCTGTTGGAGAAAAAATCGGTAGCTGACATCTCTTTGTGTGCAGTCAACAACGATATATGTGGGGCTCGATTCCCAGTCAGCACTGAAATCTTCGTCATATTATTTCTAGTTCAAACATGCTCACATGTCGCTGCTGGTGTAACAAACCCATTTTTAACGTTCGTTTTATCTACAATATAACTGCGAAAGGTGCCAGGTTCGAGTCCTGGGAAAGAAAAAAATTTATGTTTCGTCTCGTCATTTCAGTTAAAACATCTAGCTACTGCCGAGAAAATCCGATATGTCACAGTTGATTGTGCTTCGATCACAATCCAGTTAGGTTCTGGGTTCGAATCCCTGTCCAACACAAAGCTTTACTTCACGGCATTTCAAGTAACTTACTTGTGAAGAAGCAATATTCAACATCTCTCGTAATTCGGTAACAAGGACAATAGATGCTGGGTAGGATTTCGCGTCCGTTAACAATGTTCATGTTATGTAATTTAAAGTTGTTATTTGCTAACTGATACTGTCTAAAATCGAGGTATATCACTCTCTGTATGCCTGGTCAGGAATGACTGTTAGTTTCCGTCAGTCACGAAGTCTTTGCTTAGTCTGCATGACCTGGGTTTGAATCCATATGCAGATCGAGACGGTTGGTCGTGTCATTTGAAGTTCATACATATTCTCAACTAGCTGCTCGTGAATAAATTAAATTTTTATTGTCATTTTGCGTTAAATAATAAGTACGGTATTTTATTTTGAGGAGGAAATCATGAATACGACGAAGTTACTACGTGAATTTCCGATCTGACGTAATATTGAGAGTGGTATCATTTCGTATATGTCATTTATTGTAATAAATGTTGACTTACAAGCCTGAAGAACCGTCTTATCTGTGATAAGATGTTCCCTTATATTTGTAGTACCTTGGTATTACTTTACATCTTGAGGTATTGCGATACAGAGCAGTGTTTTCTAGTGGTGACTTGATGGAACCATTTTCAATAGTCAAACGACTGTACCGAGGGGCGATCAGAGGACCGGCTGGACAGCTGCGCTATGTGGCTTTCATTCGAATCAGGCGAAATGCAATTCAGGTCGTTCGGATACTTTTGAGCACGACTGTAAATTCAGGCGTAGCGCCTTACATCGTGCCTATTCAGATCACAACAGCAGTGAACAGACATGCAGTACGAGTCACATGCAGGAGTGTCGCGTCAGATACCGGTATGTACGTAGTTCCTATGCGGTCTTGTCGAGGCCACAAGTTGATGGACACTGTTGCAATTGCAGTCAAAATAGTGTAATATTCATTTGCAGTTCTCTTTATTTAATTCTCTGGTTGTTTATTAATTGTATTGTATTGTATTGTATGTTAATCGGGGACCTAGAAACGACGGAGAAGCTCCTACCCCGCCGCAGCCGCCGTGGTCCACAACCCCACGACGACTACTTCAGTCCACTTCACCACTCCGCCGCCCACACCGGGTTATTGTACGGTTCAGCCCCCGGTGGACCCCCCCAGGGAACGTCTCACACCAGACGAGTGTAACCCCTGTTTGCGTGGTAGAGGAATGGTGGTGTACGCCGGCCGGAGTGGCAGAGCGGTTCTAGGCGCTACAGTCTGGAACCACGCTGCCGCTACGGGCACAGGTTCGAATCCTGCCTCTGGCATGGATGTGTGTGATGTCCTTAGATTAGTTAGGTTTAAATAGTTCTAAGTTCTAGGTGACTGATGACCTGAGAAGTTAAGTCCCACTGTGCTCAGAGCCACTTGAACCATTTAGGGTGGTGTACGCGTACGTGGAGAACTTGTTTGCGCAGCAATCGCCGACGTGGTGTAGCTGAGGCGGAATAGGGGGAACCAGCCCGCATTCGCAGAGGCAGATGGAAAACCTCCTAAAAACCATCCACAGACTAGCCGTCTCACCAGGCCTCAGCACAAGTCCGCCGGGTGGATTCGTGCCGGGGACCAGGTGCTCCTTTCCACCGGGGTTATGAGAGTGAATGAAGGTGTGAATGTGAAATACTGTTTTACATAAAGCCTTTATACTATACTTTGATGTATCTGGTCCAGTAATGAATATTCGAGAATGACGTGTGTGTTAGTCATTCACACCGGGGAATTTGTCATAAATTACTGCATTTCGTCAGTTTCTGGTACTGGGAAAATGACATTATGATTTAAGTACAGTAATTTCGTTAAGAGGGGATTAATTTTATAGTTTTGGGTTTTAAAAATTTATTTGTGTTAAATTACTGATCTGATTCAGTGACAAATTTTGATTAGTTCTGTATATATGAACGGGTTTGAGCAGGTGGATGCTGGTTTTCGATTGGCTGTGAAATTTCTCTTCCAACAGGAAATTAGCATACTTGCGCGTATTTTGGAAATTAGGAACTTCTCTTGTGCAGAGGGAGGAGCAGAGTCGGGGCTTCGATCTTGTAGTGATCGGACCTACTAATATGCACTCCGACAAAAATTGTTACTATTACGATATTTCGGTAGCAAAATGTTTGAGAAGTGCAGTGAAGTGTGGGAGACAGTTCTATTTAATGCACTGTGTGAAGCTCAAACTTTTGGTGAGATGGTGTGTCACGGCCGGGGCAGTATAAAAAGCTGTAGAGACGACATCCGCGGTCTAGAATAAATGTGAAAATGAACAGTGCCGAACAGCGCTGAAAAGACAGGATAGAGCAGTGTGTGGCAAAGTGGAAAGGCGGGACACTGCAACGAGAACTGTGATCCCACGGTGGGAAGAAGGTGGACATAGTACATACGACAGAAGATGCGGCGTGGATTTAGCAGACGGATCGACGGATGCAGCGGCAGCCGCTATCTCAGCAACTACATTGATAGTGTTGGCAGGAGATGGCAACCCACGAACTGGTATAGCAGGAGGTGGAGGACGGAACCGCAGTTTCAGAGCGCCGAGAGTACAATCGACAAATAGAGATATGTTGAGTTTATTCCATATGTTGTTTGCTTGTATCAAAACAGTCTTTAAATTGGAAGAGCATGATGATTCTCTAGTTGTGAAGCAAGAAGTTGTGATTCAGTTTTATGGACAGTCAGACAAGCACTACAGGGAAGAAAAATGTGGGTGAATTAGAAATTAATGATGATTCAGTTCCTAATTTATAAAAGTTATCTACAACTGAGGGAGAGAAACAGGGACAAAATGTTTTAACTGCTGTAACTGGGGGAGAAGGTACCAGCTCTTTTAGTAATAGACTGAGTGATTCTAGTTATGCTGATTTAGTTGACATGAGCCAGGGTGACCTAAATGAACAGGAGACAAGAGAGGCAGATGCCAAACTTGAAATATTGCAAGTAAAGCAAACTGAATAGCAAAGTGTAAAGGAGATATCAGCAGTATTCATGGTTATTATTACTGAAGCACATAAAAGTATTGTTAGGGATCTCAAGCATAATTTTAATAGGAGAACTGATCAGCTGTCCAATACTAGAAATGGTTTAGCTAGTGAGCTCAATCAGCTGTGTCTAACTATAAATGGTTTAGCTAGCGAGCTTAAACAGCAGTCTGGTAGTATTAGTGATTTAGCTGATGAGCTTAAATAGTTCAAAGTTGAAACTGATCGTAAGTTAAAATAACAGGTTTGTGATCTAAAGGAAATGAGGCAAAAAGAATTGAAGGTTTTTGATAAAAAAGTCGAAGTTTCTCAAGTAGAGTAAAGTTGTAAGAAATCCTCAGATATTGCAAGAAAGGAAATAACAGAGACTATACAAAGAATAGCTAATGAAAGCAAGCAGAGAATGGGTCAGATCCAAGAAAATGTTCAGAAAGTAGAGCGCAAAATAGCTACAGTTGTAGGTGTATGTGAAAGTGAGGATACAATTTTAAATAATAAAATAAGTGAAGAAAGTGTAAATTGTTTAAAAGCTGTAAAGGTTGTGTCTGACGGTGTGGAAGAAGTAAAAACTAACATGGATCATTTTACTAGTCAGATGCGGGTGACAGCAAATGAATTGTATGATTATTACCACAGATAAACTGAAGTAGAACATAACATACAAGTTGGTAATAACAGTGTGGGTGGCAGTCTGATAACAGAGTCGGCTCAAGTATGCTACATTACTAACAGACAGTTCTTACGTTTTTATCCTCTTGTACATGTGCATCCTTAGAAAATTTGGAATGATTTTGAAAATGTGTTTCAAGATTGTGGACCAATAGGCATATGAACGGTTTATTTCACCAAACTTGTGGGGGAAGCTAGGATTTGGAGTGTGAATACTACAGAACGATACGGTACTTTGTAATAGTTTAAAGATGCATTTTTCACAGAATATTGGGGTGAACAACAGAAGATGGAACTCCAAAACAATTTCTGGGCAGTGGAAAAGTTTAAAAGAGAGTGCGAAAAGATTTACTTTAAAGTAGCTGCTATGTTATTATATGTCACAAAGAAATTAGAGCCAGAGTAGATTATAATGGATACATGGGAAGCTGACTATGAATTGACGTAGTTAAATAATAGCTGCTCCCAGGGGCGATAATAGTAAATTCATTAATTATTTGGAAAGAGTAGAGAGAGCAATGCAGAAGGAGGAGCAGGCTAATAGAACCTGTATGTCTCCGAATAATGCAGAACCTCAGCAGAATGTAAATCTCAACAGAGTGAGTGTATCACTAGGTATCAAGAGGCGCAAGAGGCTAGCGCCATGCTCAGGCAGATACGTAAACTAACACCGATGAATGACTATCACAATCTAAAGTACATGACGATAGTGATGTCAAAAACAGACAAGAGAGGGCAGTGCGAGTGGAAGAGCGCGCTCAATCCCGAAGTATGGGAAACTAGAGCCTGCCCGTGAAGATGCCAGCGTTTTCAGAACGGGAAATTGTAGTTCAAATAAGCTAGTAACTCCTTTTGTGATGTGTAATGAAGAAATGAGTGAACGAGGAAGTAACGATGTGGGCAGTACAAATGAGGTAAATGAGGCAAATAAAATCAAAATATGTGTATTTAATGGTCGCTTAGGTGACTTTTTGAATAGGAACAGTTCAAGGAAAGACTACACTAATAAGGATTTGATTGTATGTGTAGAGATGACACAGGTTCAAATCAACAGGGACACGTGTACAATGTAACAGATGAAGAATCAGTTCACGAAGAAGGGGAGAGCACAGATAGTAAGGAATTGCAGGATTTAGACGGCAAAAGTATCGTGGAAGTAATTAATGAGAATATGTTTATAACAAGGGCAGAGACGCATGCTGTGGATGACCACAGCGGGAGTCAGTTAAGTAATGGATTGGAGAAGGTCCAGGAAGAAAAGGCTGATGTGCCAAGGTGTTTTGATTAGTCACTAGCGGACAAATTGACTGCTACTACGAGGATATATAGCGAAAATAGTCCTATAAATATCTGTGTAATCTCTAGATGTGGGGAAGGTTTTGAGAGAAGGGCAGTTGTACATGATTTGCTAGATAAGTCTGAAGTCAGTAACAGAATGGAGAAGACAGGAAAACCTGTAGTTAAGTTAATGGTACAAGGGGAAGAAGTGCGGTGTTTAGCTGACAGTGGCAACTATTTTTGTGCTATTAAGAAGTGGTTAGATGGTTTGCTAAACAAGGAGCAATTAGTAATAATGCCTGTTATCCGCATTCAAATAATTGTAGCAATAGGAAAGATTAAGAAACCTTTTAAATATGAAGTGCAGTTGCCTCTTAAAATAAATGGTATATAGTTGCATCATAACTTCCTTATAATTCAAGGATTAAGTGCGAATATGTTGATTGGGATGGACTTCTTTAATAAATACAACTGGAAACTAGATTTCAGTGACGGTTCTATGGTACTGGAAATACAGTGAAGAAATGAAATTATACCGTTTTCTAGGAAAGGGAATCTAACTATTTAGGAGAGTGATAGTTTTCCCATTAGGCACAGTAGAAAAAGGGATTATATGGAAGAGTATAATGAATATGGCCCTCAGGAAATGGGGGTTACTCCAGAAGAGTTGCTGGTTGTACAGGACAAGATAGAAGGGTAAGTAGAAGAAATACCTGAATTAAATGAGATTCAGAAGGAAGAGTTAAGAGAGGTTATGATTAAGAATAAAAACGTTTTCTCAGATCAACCAGGATTGGTAAGGGATTATCAATGTTATTTGACTGTGAAAGAAAACGCATAGCTTTACAGAGCAACAAAGAGAAGCAGTAATAGACTCAGTACAAAAATTCTTTAGTGGGAGATTATTGAGAAAGCTGTGTGTACAAAAATCAATTAAATGTGGTTATTAAGCGAGATGCATCTGTGAGACTTGTGTTTTATGCTAGGGCTTTGGATAAAATAGCTGTACCAGAAAGTGATAGACCAGAAGGCATTGATAAACTGTTACTAAAACTTAAAGTGCCAAAATTCTTGACTTAAGTAGATGTGACATGTTGTTATTGGAATTTGCCGCTAGCGAAGGAATCCATGATGAATACAGCATTCTTGTTTGAAAGTGAGTGTTATCAGTATAGGGTTGTTTCATCTGGACTAAATATAATTATTTGTTCTTTTGCTAGTGCTATGTCAAAAGTCTTAGGGAACAAACTATTCAGAAAAATAGCTGTTGATGTCGACAATTTTTTGATTTCAAATATAACCTGAGAGGGACATTGCGTGTTATTAGACAATATTTTGGATGCAAATGAGAAAGGTGAGATGAAATCAGAATTGGTTAAGACTGAATTTGCAAGAAGTTAATCGAAATTTTTGGACTTATCATTAGTGCGGAAGGAATTCGTCGAGATCCGAACAAAACTGAGTTACTAGGAAATTAGAAAAGCTCCCTCTAATAAGAATTGAGGAATATATATGTATAGTCTATTCGGATTATATCGTCATTCTGTTCCACGACAGTTGTTTAAAGCTGCATATTTGAGAAATCTGCTAAAAAAGATGTGCTTTATAAGTAGACTCCAGAGTGTCAAACAGCATTTGAGGAACTCGGAGATGCTTTCTGTAACTGTGAAATATTTCACCATCCAGACCACACAAAGCCGTTTTGTTTAATGGAGTACACACGTGGGTATGGAATTGCTGTAGAATTATTTCAAGTGGTGTAGGAGGTTCACAAAAGTATAGCTTCCGCTAGTAGATCTTTACAGCAGTCAGAAAGGAATTATAGTATTTCAGAACAGGCGGCTTTGCCTATTATATTTCGTTTGCAAAAATTTCGTCAGTATTTGCTGATGCACAAGGTGATTGCGTACTGTGACCACAGATAATTGACGTTTTTACAAGGTTGTAAACTTAAGCATCCACGATTATCTAGGTATACTTTGTGTATTCAGCAGTATGATAGTGAGATTAAGTACATTATAGAATCTGAAAATGTAATCCCTGAGACATTATCTAGAAGTGCAGAACAAGAGGGTGACAATGAGAATCCATCGCTGGATGTAGAGGGTGCGCACATTTTTGCTACAATTATCAAAGTAGATGAGGAAGACTGACTGAAGAAGGTTGTAAATAACTAAGGTGAGAACAGAATATGGATGATAACCTGAAATAGGGTAAGAGTTACTTGGGAGACCCAGAATATTCCAGGGTAGCAGAATATTACGAATTGCATAAATGTAGTTTCTTTAGGAGGAGAAACAACACTGGAACCCAATGGAATATTGTATTCCTGAGCAACGTGTAGATTTGTTATTTGGCTCTGTACACAAAAGGTCTGGTCACCATGGGGCAAGGAAATGTATCGCCAAGTTAAGTAAGACTGTTATCTTTCACATTTGGAAATATATACGAATATTACGAATTGCATAAAGGTAGTTTCTTTAGGAGGAGAAACAACACTGGAACCCAATGGAATATTGTATTCCTGAGCAACGTGTAGATTTGTTATTTGGCTCTGTACACAAAAGGTCTGGTCACTATGGGGCAAGGAAATGTATCGCCAAGTTAAGTAAGACTGTTATCTTTCACATTTGGAAACATGTACAGACGGAGTAGAAATGTGCGACAGATGTCAGAAAGTTAGGGCAATTGATAGGATAATACACGGTCAAATGTATACCTTGGAACTGCAAAAGGGGCTGTGGACTTGTTTGTTCCTCCGTTTGTAACAAGAGGAGAGAGTGAATATGTTTTAGTGCTAGTTGACAGGCTTACAAAATTTGTAAAATTATATTCTATTAGAGAAGAAAATTCAGAAGTGTTAGTAAGTAAAATGCAAAAGGACTACTTCATTATAAGGGAGTACCTAAAGCCATTTATTTCAGAAAGATTCAAGAAAGGTTTACAAAGTAAAAATATTGAACATATTAAAATTTCAACATACGTTCCCCTTGGTAATATGTGTCAGCATGATATGAAGGAGCTTAGCAGATTGTGTAGAACATATTGCCATAAAAAGTATACTGCATGGGTGCAGTATTAAAACATTTTGAGGAGGCAATCTATCATTCGAAGCATGAAGCAGCAGATTTTGCCCCATGTGAGTTGATGTGTAGGATTAAGACCCACTAATTTATTGTTTGAATTGGTGGAATTCCAGGAGACTACCGATGTGGCATTGGGGCTAAAGAAAAAATGGCTAGAGACAACATTAGGAGAAAGGCACTTCAGAGAAAGGGGTGACATGGTGCTAGAGCACCTCAAACTAGTTTTCGCATAAGCGATTACGTTTTAGTTAAAACTAGGGAAAAGTCGAAGAAGATCACGTCAGAAACAAAGAAGTTTACAAATGAGCACATGGGTCCTTTTAGGGTAGCAGAAAAGCCGCATTCGAACACTTACAGGCTGGAATACGGGAAGTCTGGGAAACCTTCGGGATTAAGGAACATTGTTGACCTGAAAACATATTTACAGTAGCAGTAGGAGTAAAATGAGCTAGGGTGTCTGTTGACATTTGTAGATATGCTACTTGTCGAGTAGTGCCTCCCCTAGCTGGGTGTGCCCATTCTTACTTTCTGGTGCACACTATCCTCACAGTTTCCTATCTGGGTTCTGTTCCCACTGCGCTCTTAACTTTTTGTTTTACTCTTTTCTATGCGGGGTGTCTCCTATTTGATATAACAAAAACATCTTTAGATTAGGGGATTTGGTAAAGGAATCTTTGGTATAGTTAAACACTTGAAACATCTGCCATCTCATGCATAAAAATTCTTGCAAAGTAGAACAAGAAATAATTTTTGGTATTACTTGATTTCATATGCCGAGGGTTGAATGTTTTGTATGGGAGCTAAATTTGGAAGCGATAAGGTTCTGATATCCATTCTGGATGACAAATTACAGTCAACTGTGGAGTTTGGTAAAATGAATGTGTACTGTGGTGACAGGAGGATAATGATTGGTTGTGGTAAGAATATCGAAGGAAGTAAACTGCTTCAGTGAAAGTGGTTATTGATTACAGGCAGAAGGGTCTGGATGACAAATTATAATCAACTGTGGAGTTTGGTAAAATGAATGTGTACTGTAGTGACAGGCGGTTAATGATTGGTTGTGGTAAGAATATCGAAGAAAGTAAACTGCTTCAGTGAAAGTGGTTATTGATTACAGGCAGAAGGGTCTGAAGCTCGTGTTTTTGTAGGTAGTAATGCACAAAAAGGAGTGCTGACTCCAACGAAGAGGTGGAACTTCAGAATGAACAGGCTGTGATTCCTGCATCGTATGTTGTGCTTGAAATGGTAATGCACGAAAGGGTGCTTAGTCTAAGGAACTAAGAGAGGTTTATGTGGAGAAGAAAGTCGCTGCTGTTGTGATAACTCAAGCCTGAATATAAGTGTTGAACAGGCACTTTTTTTTTGTTAAACCATGTGAAAGTAAGATGGAGAGGAAACTGGATTCTATCAACTGGATAGCCAGGGAAAATTGATTCAGAAATGGACCCTTGAAACTTGTGAGTTTTAAAACGCTGAACATGTCAGGCAGATAAATGGAGTGAGGTGTAAATATCTCAGTGGGCATTTCACTCACTGAAGTAATTCACGATTACCAGGCGCTCGAGTTATTGACAATATTGCGTCGATTTCTTTTTGCTTTGTCAGTCATCCTCTTCTGTCATGTTGAACTTTGATCTATTTTCTTTAACTTTTCCCCCTTGTTCAGTAAAGTAGAACCAGAGACGTGCTGTCACGAGGAAAAACAGATAATGATGTAGTAAGATGACTTGTTGCAAGGAGATGGTTTGTTGCTCTGATGAAAAATGGTTAACAGAGTTTTATAACGTAGAAAAATACCGGATGTGAGCATTGAGATTAACTGCTTGGAATGGTGATGTAAAAAATTAAATGAAGTTTGGAAAGGAGAATACTACTATTGAAATTAACTAAAGTCATATGTGAGAAAGTTGGAAAGAAAGAAGGTGAAACGAAAGAATTGTATACAAGTTGATTGAATGTGTATATAATCTATGTCAATATTAAGTCAAAACAGTATGATGAAGATAATGAGAGGCATTATGGTTTCACTAAAGTCCTGATACCACATGAGCAACTGTATATGGGTTGTAATGAAGGAACTGATGTAAGCAGTGGTAAATATGTTGTTTTATGTTGTACAACTAAATAATGTAAAAAATGATTTGTACTAGATGTAAGTCAATTTTGAAAGAACTTGAATCTAATTAACGTATATATTTCAGTTAGCTACGTGGATAAGCAAGGTGCTTGCACTAGCTACCACTGTTTACTGAAGTTTAGAAATTATTTCGATTTAATTGCTTATGGTTTCAAGCAAATTTAATTGGGTGCCACTTTAATGCACTAGTTAAAGTCTGTTAACTGAAAAATGGAATTTAAGAACATATTTATTGATGATTCACTTCAGGAAGCTGTAACTGTTATTTGTGGACTTAGATAAAACTCTGTTTTCAGAAACTAAAGACTTCCAACTCAAGCTTGGACTATAGTCGAAGATCAGGTGTTATGAATCCCACATACCTGTGTGCCCTGCACATGTGAGAAATATTTGTAAAAATATGTAGCGCTAATGCCAACATTAATGAGGGAGAGACTTTAATTGGTGTGAAATAAAGAGATGCCATCCACAGCAAAAAATGGAAATTTTTTAAATATTGAAAATTTACTGGAAATAGAAGTTTCATGGTTCTGTAAAAAAACTAATTTTGTATGAAAAACTATTTTGATATGTTTGGAAGCAATAGGATTTTGTCCAATCATGGGCTAGAGTAGTTTTAGAACTACCAAGTCTGAAGTAAGATAAATATAATTTATTATATTTTGGTTTTGAAACTGGCTACATGTTCGAGTTAAATTATTGAAAATGATTACTTTCAAGAAAAAGTTTTTCATAACTAAAGGGGGTGTGAGGTGTAGTGCCTTGCATCACCTATTGAGATCGCAACAGCGGTGAACAGACATGAAGGACAGGTGGTGCTAGATGCCAGCGTGTCTGTAGTTCGTATGAGATCTGGTAGAGGCCACTAGCTAATGGACATGTTTGAGCTGCAGTCAAAATCCTGTAATTGTTATTTGCTGTTCTTTTTGTTTCATTCCCTGATTGTTAATTAATTACTACCTCAATTGTGTTTACTTATGAGAGTGAATGAAGATGTGTATGTGAAATAATGTTTTATGTAAAGTTCCCATACAATACATTGCAGTAACTGGGCCCATGAGGAATTTTCGAGAATGACATGTGGGTTACTAGTTTGTACTAGGGCATTTGACAAACTGCCTATTGGCTTCTGTCTCGGGTCCTTCGGCCGACGTTCATCTAATGATTTTTCTGACGTTTCGCCAGCACGAGTGGCTGGCATTGTCAAAGCTTCAGCTTCCATTGCCGGTGGTGAACTGGAGCCGAGGTCGCGGCCGCAGACTATATGTACCTGGCGCGCCAACGTCTGAGGGCTTCTCCGCGGTCATTTCCGGTGCGGTTCTCCTCTTGCTACCTGCGACGGTCGTTCGCTGCAGTACGGGAAGCCAGGATCCGTTTACCTTTCCTCTTTCTTGTTCAAAATGTTCGCGTGCTTTTGTATTCCTACAGCTTCTCTGAACAAGTGCGTGTGATAGTGTTTCTCTACAGCCAGAACTTCCGTGTCGGCGAATTTTATTACGTGGTCGGTCTCATTCGGTGCGTGCTCTACCACGGCCGATTTCTCCACCTGCCCCAACCTGCAATGTCACTTATGCTCTTTGATCCTGGTGTTAATGGATCGTCCAGTCATTCCGACATAAACTTTTCCGCATGTGCATGGTATACGGTATATTCCCGACATTGCAAGTGGGTCTCTTTTCTCCTTCGCCGATCTAAGACACTCTTTGATCTTCCTTGTCGGTTTGAAAATCGTCTTTACGCCATGTTTGCGCAATATACGGCCGATTCTGTCCGTCACTCTGGGAATGTATGGCAGAAAGTCCGTACCCGACATTTCTTTTTCTGGTTCCTTACTTCGCCGAGTGTTTGGCTCTGTTACACTTCTAATATAATTTGTGGAGTACCCATTGCTCCTCAGGACAGTTTCCAGGTGTTGCATTTCTCGTTTGAGGTATTGCGGCTCACATATTCGTCCTGCTCTCGTTACGAGCGTACTAATCATGCCTCTTTTCTGGCTCGGGTGGTGGTTTGACAGTTTGTGCAGGTATCGGTCCGTGTGTGTCGGTTTTCGATACACGCTGTGTCCCAGGTTTTCGCCTTCCCTTGTGACCAGCACATCTAGAAATGGCAGTTTCTTGTCCTTTTGTACTTCCATGGTAAATGTTATGTTGGCATGGAGGCTGTTCAAGTGTCTTAGGAAGTCACCGAGCTGTTCTTCACGTTGGCTCCACACCACGAAAGTATCATCGACGTACCTGTACCACACCTTAGGTTTGCAAGTCGCCGAGTCCAGTGCCTATGCCGTATACCATGCACATGCGGAAAAGTTTGCGTCGGAATGACTGGACCATCCATTAACACCAGGATCAAAGAGCATAAGCGACATTGCAGGTTTGGGCAGCTGGAGAAATCGGCCGTGGAAGAGCACGCACTGAATGAGACCGACCACGTAATAAAATTCGCCAACACGGAAGTTCCGGCTGTAGAGAAGCAATATCACACGCGCTTGTTCAGAGAAGCTGTAGAAATACAAAAGCACGCGAACAGTTTGAACAAGAAAGAGGAAAGGTAAACGGATCCTGGCTTCCCGTACTGCAGCGAACGACCGTCGCAGGTGGCAAGAAGAGAACCGCACCGGAAATGACCGCGGAGAAGCCCTCAGACGTTGGCGCGCCAGGTACATACAGTCTGCGGCCGCGAGCTCGGCTTCAGTTCACCACCGGTAATGGAGGCTGAAGTTTTGACAAGCCAGCCACTCGTGCTGGCGAAACGTCAGAAAAATCATTAGATGAACGTCGGCCGAAGAACCCGAGACAGAAGCGAATAGGCAGTTTGTCAACAAGTGGCCACGAAAGCCTTAACAATTTTGTACTAGGGCATTTGTTATACACTATTTCGTCAGTTTATTGAATTGGGAAAATGACATTATAATTTTGGTAAAATGGTTTTTTTAAGATGGAGTTCATTTTATAATTGTGGGTTTTCAAAATTTATTTATGTTAATTTACTGTTCAGATTCAGTGTCAAGTTTTGGTTAGTTCCGTATACAGGGTATCCCAGCTATCTTGTCCACCCAAAATATCTCTGGAAAAATAACAGCTATTGGAAAACGACTTTCACCGGTATCAATGTAGGGCTGGGGCCCATGAATGTACATATTTGGAAACATTCTAAAACGAAAGCATATGTGATTTTTAACACAAACTTATGTTTCTTTAAATGGACATCCTATATTTTTGGAATATCTGGATCTGTTCTGAAAGAAAGAATCCAGTTGTAAATTTCTGGTGAAAGATATGTTTTGACTTTTCAAACTTTGTACAGCTTAGAGTAAGGCCTGGTAGTGACTGGTGTATGCAAACTTATCGTAATAGAGTGAAGTTTTACGCACATAAGCAACTTCATTTAACTATCCCTTCCACTGGCAAAACAATTTTTAGTGCGACATGCGGTTTTGAGGTGTACAGTGGTTTTTTCTATAGCTTTTTCCGTTTGAGAACTGCATTTCAGTGACTTCAAGTGTGTGTGCGTGTGTTTGTGTGAGAGAGAGAGAGAGAGAGAGAGAGAGAGAGAGAGAGAAGAAATTCACCAGCTCTGTAATGCACCACGCCGCTACATGTCAGTACCAATGGTATGCATTGAAATCTAGTCACCACAACATCGCAGCAATCTGGTAGAGGGTCCAGAACGAAAGTATATCCCATCTAAATTTGATCAGTGATCTGTTCCATTACGTTTTCACACCTTTAGCGCTGTTCTTTGGTACTATGACTTGAGAGTTTCAAAGTTTACCAGTTACGTAAACGTATACTAGGACCCAAACAAAAAAATTAATCTTAGAATTTACCTTACTGATGTGAAAATTAACACTTTTTAGCTTAACTATGTTCTGGAGATGGGAAATATGTTTTATACAAAGGAATGAGGTGATACTAAAAAAACGAAAGTACTTCAATGCTTAATGTAGTATGCCTTCTTTCCTGAGGTTTTCGTTTAATTGCTGAGTTGGAATGACAGTCTTATCTAAAAACAGTGTATTGCAGTTTAAGTAAAATGTGCTCTCCAGTGACTGTAATAAAAATTTACAAAGTGTACTTGAGGGTAGCAGTGACTCTTAAGTAAATTAAAGTTAATGTCATAATTCATCGAACTCAGCTGGCAGTCTAGATATCAACTGACAGTGGACATAAAAACTTGAAAACAGCACAGTATAGTTATGTACATGTTTGTATATAATACATTTATATGTGACATTCCAGTGTGTAACAGTCTTCGAGTTAGTGGGGTGAACATATCCAATGTGAGGTCGACTTGTAGCATTGATCGATAATATGTTCAGAAAATTCAAAAGCATAAGATATCATTATGACAGCATAGCTCTGTAGAAGCCAGGCACCACAATTTTTTTTTTTTAATCAATCTTGGCTTGAGACGTTTTCTTCAGTTACCACACGTTGCAGATTTCCCCCAGACTGACCATGTCAGGAATGTTTCTTAAAGTTATTCCGTGAATTGACAAGGATCATTTGTTATGCTCATAACTCTGAAGGTATTCAGAAAAACCGGAACCCGTCATACTATTATTTACATACAACCATGACATCAAATCAAATGTTACTACACCCAAAATGTTTCTGATCTGTCTGCAATTGCGACGTCCAACCGTTTGGGAAGTTCCCTTCTAAAAGTCCAAGTTACTTGCAGGATACAGACAAATGGATTTTCGAAATCTGACAGGTAACTAGGGAGAGGCGGCTGCAAACCTCTCAGGGATCCCATTTAATCCGACATAGATCTCTCTGACTAGTGCACTGCTTCGAATCGGAAGTGTTTTTCGAAGAATGGGAGAGAGTGTTCTACCTTACTACACTTCCATGACTTTTGCCTGTATCGAGAGCTGTGATAAAACTTTAGTACATGTTATTATCCTATTTTCAAATTATGGCCCGTGTTTTTAAGTTATACAGTCTTTTTCTGAAATTAAAAACGTTGCTCCAGATAATCAAGGTATTTCCAGATGTGAGAACATATTCTAATGTACAACATGGTCATGCAATTAGAAAAAAATATTCAATTTGAATTTAAAAGCGTTGCCGTCGAGAAAACCTTGTCAGTACTGCATTTAATAGACTATATGTTACATTATCATTCTTCCATTATACAATAATAATCAGGAAGTGAAATTAAACTAACCAGAAGTGTTATCAAACACAAGTTACAACTTGAATTCATTGTGAAACAGATATTACAGAAAAGTAGACGATATTTGGGGTTATTAACCCAACACATTATCGTAATAGGTTAATAACTAACCGTATATGGAAAGTGGGGGCTGCCCCAAATAACATCGACTACTGAAGGAAAATCGAATCCCCAACCACTAGTAAAAGAAATTCAACCAAAACCATAAACCTGAGTAGGAAGTGATTTGAAAATCACTTAATTACCAATTCTAACCAAATATGACAATCATTGCAAATCAGATAATAATAAATAGTTATATGAATAAAAAATGTTGCACATGAAAAAGATTTAAAAACATATAAACTCTAAAGATAAAACTCTAATTAAAAATAAACTCATTTTTAAAAAACTAATAAATTTTTTATCTTATACATTCGCCCCCCAAATCTTGTATTCAGATATTCACAACTTGTATAAAAGAAAAATGAAAAGATTTTTCATTTCTTAAAAATTTTATATATTTGTTGTTTTTAATTTTTGCACGAATGTAATAATATACAGATTAAATAACAGCGGGGACAGGCTACAACCCTGTCTCACTCCCTTCCCAACCGCTGCTTCCCTTTCATGCCCCTCGACTCTTATAACTGCCATCTGGTTTCTGTACAAATTGTAAATAGCCTTATGCTCCCGGTATTTTACCCCTGCCACCTTTAGAATTTGAAAGAGAGTATTCCAGTTAACATTGTCAAAAGCTTTCTCTAAGTCTACAAATGCTAGAAACGTAGGTTTGCCTTTCCTTAATCTATTTTCTAAGATAAGTATTAGGGTCAGTATTGCCTCACGTGTTCCAACATTTCTGCAGAACCCAAATTGATCTTCGCCGGGGTCGGCTTCTACCAGTTTTTCCATTAGTCTGTGAAGAATTCGCGTTAGTATTTTGCAGCTGTGACTTATGAAACTGATAGTTCGGTAATTTTCACATCTGTCAACATCTACTTTCTTTGGGATTGGAATTATTATATTCTTCTTGAAGTCTGAGGGTATTTCGCCGGTTGTCTGCTCCCGGGGTCTTCTTTCGACTCTGGTCTTTCAGTGCTCTGTCAAACTCTTCACGCAGTATCGCATCTCCCATTCCATCTTCATCTACATTAATCTAGTAATTTTTTAATTTTCAATTTTAAAAATATATTAATGTTTTTCTTATAAAAGACTGAGCAGTTAAATACTTCACCGACGTTCAAGTTCTCGACTATTGAGAAAGAAATAAATTAAGTGCATATTATAAATAAAGAAAAGATGATGTAACTACTTTTATAAATAAAGACACCATCTCCAGTCACAGAAGAATCAAAAGAATAGGTTTGAAACAGTTACGTTATTCTCACATAGAAAATAGTGATGAAGATTTGAAAATGATGAACCTATTCCACTGAAAGAAATATTTTGTTATTCTACTTATAGCTTTTTGAGATAATAAAATAAAACAGAACAATTAACCTTCATTTAGTTGATAAAGCATTTAAAAGTACATCATAAGTCACAAATTTCGAAAACAATATATACTCAATTGAAGCTAATAATTTCTTAAATGCATGAAAACCAAAACTTACGAAAGTAGTGAAATAAATTTTAAACCTATGTAATGGATTGAAAATAATTTTTTTTTTTTTTACTGTAAGTTCATGATCCAGAACATACTAAAGCTGTGAAATTTGGGCATCGTGCTCAAAATTATAGGATTACCAGAGAAAAAGTTATATCTAAAACATTCAAGAAATGGAAACAGCATCGATGGAGATCATTCACTTTATCCACTTTATCGCAACGGGTCTCGTCAGTGGGTGTCCAAGGCGGTAACGAAGCGGTAGATGGCAGTCATGCAACCCGAGCTGATCTGTCCACGAGGCACAGCTAATGAAGCCACCGGGCTTACTGCCACGCTCTGCTTATGTCACGTGCGGCACAACCCATGTCCGACGCATTACGTAACGAGGGAAGAGTAGCCTGCGTCATGCCTTACGCGCTCAGCGGAACATGGACTCTTGTTGCGACACATATAACTGATCATTTCATACAAAATGAGGGCATTTATCTCATGACACACTCAACGCTTTCCTTTGAGTCAAACACATGGACAGAAAAAGAATTACACAAAATTAATTAATGTACAGCAAAGAAATTTTGCGAATGCATTTTTCTAGTTAACATATTTAAGTGATTAACATTGCAAGATCACAGGTTAATGTAAGGGCGAGATAGTCCATTGGAAATCTGAAATGTTGGTACATTAGTAACCTATGTAACAACCAGAATGCTGAATTCGAGTGTACAAAGGTGCATGCGTTGTGTTGCACGGGTGGCGGATGTCAGGGTGTGCGATTGAATTCCATGCCTGCTGCACTTTGTCGGTCGATATGGAGAAGGATAATCCTGTATGTTATGATGCAGGAGTTGTCGTCCGATGACGTCCCATATGTGCTCGATTAGAGACAAATGTGGTGACCGAATAGGTAAAGACAACATGCTGACACTCTGTAAAGCACGTTGGGTTACGACAGCAGCATGTGGGCAATCGTTATTCTGTTGGAAAACAGCCCCTGGAATGATGTTCATCAATGGCAGCACAACAGGTCGACTCATCAGGCTAACCTACAAATCTGCTGTGTGGATGCGTGGGATAACCAAGAGAGTGCTCCTGCTGTCATATGAAATCGCACCTCAGACCATAACTCCAGGTGTGGGTCTAGCGTGTATAGCACGCAAACAGTTTGGTTGACTGCCCTCACCTGGTCTCCTTCTAACCAACACATGGCCGTTATTTGCACCGAGGCTTCAACAGCTTTCATCAAAAAACACAACAAATCTCCACACTACCCTCCAATGAGCTCACTGAAGTCGCAAATGGCAGTGGTGTGAGGTTGGTGGAATGCCTTCTACAGAGCGTCTTTGAAATAACCGATTTGTTACAGTTCTTTGTGTCACTGAAGTGCCAACGGCTGCTTATATTCCCGCTGCACATGCAGTACGGTGAGCCGCAGCCATACGCCGAACACGATGGTCTTCCCTATCAGTTGCATCACGTGGCCGTCCAGAGTTCACTCATCTTGCGACCGAAAATTCTCGTGACCACTGCTGTCAGCAATCATGTACAGTGGCCACATTCCTGCAAAGTCATTCTGCAAAATTGCAGAAGGAACTTCCAGCTTCTCGTAGCAGAATTACATGATATCGTTCAAACTAATAAGGAGGTGATAATGGCGTCTTCGTCATCTTAAAGTCTTTCTTGACTGATATCAGCTCACCACCTCCAATCTCAAAGGTAAGTAGCGCTCATGAATATTACAGACTGTATTTAAAGCAAACCCAGTTTTCATCTTCATAGTAGCTTTACAACCGCCACTGTTATGCGACTGGAGCGAGATCTGAAGAGACATCATATTTAATATTGATAAACAGGCCTACCAACTTTCATTTGTGTCTCAAAACTCCTTCTTGGTCTTGCGTTTTTTTTTCCCCTTTAGTGTAGTGCAAAAGTTTCTTATAGGTGCAACGTAGATTCAAAATGCGTCGAAAACCTCCGGAAATCAAATGTATCTGAATGACAGTCTACGCACGTGCAAATAGCGAGACATGTCTAAAATTGTGAAGCAAATTGATGTACTGGGGACAACCGAAGACAATGAATGTGAAGCCCAGTGTCATAGCACTATAGAGAAACATACAAGATACACGGTTTGTTCCATATTGAGATAAATGGTGACAGAGACGTATAATGTGTTTATCTAAGCGTGCAGAACAGATAACCGCTATCAGAAAATCTGTGTGCGATTGATTCCTATGCCATCTGAGCAGAAATTGTAGTGCTGACGGATCATTACCCTAAGGTCGACCACTAACAACAATTATGACAGGCAACACCTTTCGAGTCTCACACTTACGTCTCAGGGGCTGATACTCAAGAAACTAAGATTAGCAGCCACTGTGTAAGAAAAATAGTTCACAGGCATTTTAATAAGTTCGCGATTTGACCCAGTCTGTGATAGATAGATTTGCAAGTAGAAGACAATACAAATGTAAACAGCTGGACATCTATTTTACAAGTTCGATTGACACACAAATTTCTGAGAAATTATCGTAAAACGAAATGGGAGCTGGTGTTACCCACTCGAACCTCCTATATATATCGAACAGCTGTCTGCATCATATTTCGACAGCCAACGAAAGATTAACACCAACAGTGCACAGCCCTGCAGATGGAGAGTCATATGCTTCGGGAAGCCACGGTCCGGCTGCGATTAGTTTTGCGAATCTCTCACATCTTGTGTTTGGCTGCCACCTGACTGTTAGTACAATCTGGCCGACAGCTGAGTCACATGACACGCAGAAATACTCAGTTCACAGTGGTGACAAAAGCTCTCTCTCTCTGAGTTTCTCATCCGATCAGTCTCCATGTAGTGATCTCGCTCATGTTCAGTTCTTATGTGTTTCTCATACACAGTTCGAAGAGCTCAGTCCATATACACTCTCCTCTAATCTTCCAAGCATCTCAACCCGTTTCTTCGTATGCATCCCTTTATGACCACTAAATTATATGTAATTCTAGCCGAGAAACGAGACGTTGCCCGGCTATTTATTTATTCCAGTCTTCAATTAGTCTATCTATTCCTCCCTCCTCTCTCTGTCCATCTGCTCCCTCCCCCTCTCTCTGGCCATTTCTTCCTGCCCCCGGCCGCGCGGAATTAGCCGAGCGGTCTCAGGTGCTGCAGTCAAGGACTGTGCGGCTGATCCCGGCGGAGGTTGGAGTCCTCCATCGGGCATGGATGTGTGTGTTTGTTCTTAGGATATTTCAGGTTAAGTAGTGTGTAAGCTTAGGGACTGATGACCTTAGTAGTTAAGTCCCATAAGATTTCACACACATTTGAACATTTTTCTTCCTGCCGCCTGTCTCTATCCATCTTGTCCTCCTCCCTCTCTCTTTCCATCCGCTCTCTCTTTATCTGCTTCGGTCCCTCCTCTCCCTACCCATTCCTCCAGACCTGTCCATCACACCCATCGCTATCTATCACTTACCATCTCCATCACCCCCTCTCTCTGTCCACCTCCTTCACCCCCGACTTCCTCTCTGCCCCTCCTGTTCGCCTCTCAGTCCATTTCTTCTTCCCCCATCTCTCTAAACGTTCTCTTCCTCTTTCTGTATACATGCTCCTTCTGCCACCGTCCATCTCTTCTTACCCTTTTAACATTTTTTTTGAAATGTTAACGATAATAAGTTGTCATCTCTTCATTAAAGAATAGATGATGAATGCAGCTAGCCGCTTACTTTGTGTAATGTCTTGTCTGTATAGACGTGTATCTGTTGCCTTTAAGATCCGTTCACCCTCACACATAAATCTATACAGTAAAGTAAGGGCCTCCCATTTGTTGGATAACTTGCTGTAAGAGATCTTTACATTTATTATTACTTTTAAACACTGTATTCAGTCGGGAGAATCAATCATGTGGACAATTCGTTCCTTTTACGAAAGATTGCGAATTCCAGATGTGTACGAAGCCTTTTTGGACGATTTAACACAGACTCAGTGATTGCAGGCTCTCTTCGACACAGCTGAAACTTCCCCACTAATTACAGAGCCAACGTGATCGTCAAATGATTCAGAAAAAAACTCATTCGTTCATTCACTCCAGAACAAAAAAGTCACAAATCTTATTTATGAAGGAAATTGTGTATTCAATCCATCTCCATTACATGTCCAGATCTCCGGTGATTCCACGTCTTAATTATTTTCCGTTTACAGTCTCTTTCTCTTCAAACAACCGCTAGCGGCACAAATGTTAATTGGCTCGCTTTAGCCAGAAGAAAAGCAGAATATGTATCTCTCAGGAACTCGTCAGCCCCTCAACAGATACTCCAGAAGCTGTCCTAGTTACCACTCTAACAACCATGGAGAATGCATATATGCATTTCTGTTATTTCAAAGAATAAACGCGCCAGAAAATACTTTGGCGTCGTCGAGCTGTTGCCGCATATGTTACGAGAAAATCAGATCAGATAACTTTTCCAAGGTGAATGAATGTGGATTGCTTTGATTGACAATGATTAATTGGTGCGTCGTAGAGGGTATTTTCTGTGGGGACATTACACCCTCTCTAATTCAATTTCCTCCGCCGCCTGTCACTGTCAGTCTCCTCTTCCCCCTCTCACTGTCCTTCTCCTCCTTCTCCTCCTTCTCCCCTCACTGTTTATCTCCTCCTGACCCTCTTCCTGTTCATCTTCTCCCATTTCCTTTCTTTTCCATCTCTTCCAGTTTCCTTCCTCTGACCATCTTCTCCTCTCACTCTTTCTGTTCATCTCCTCCTCAAACATCCCTCTGTCCCTCTCTTCCTCTCCCTGTCCTTGTCCATCTCTTCATCTTTCCTATCTCTGTTCATCTTCTCCTCTCCTGTCTGCCTGTCCATTCCCCCTTTGACCTATGCGTATCTCCTCCTTCCCCTCGCTATCTGTCCATCCCCTTGTCCTCCCTTCTCTGTTCAAGTTACCACACTTACCTTAATACGAAGCTTGTGGTTTTTATTCCTACAGTATTATTTTTCCTAACTGTAACTAATATGTGTACCAAAATTTATCAAAATCGTTCAAGGAATTTAGGATAAACTTTTCACCCATGGCTTTGCTCGCATATGCACATGTCAGATACATTTGACACATAATTAACATATTTTACATATATTTGTACACATATTTCATCTGTATGTCTAGCGAATTTCGCCCAGCAACTTCATTTTCACGCAGCTTAATGTTTACGACGTCGTGTCTCTTGAACTATGTACTGTACCACGATAGATATTTCTTGGTACATTCAGAGGCATATTTGGATGCTGTCTGCGAAATTTGTTGCGAAAAGATTAGTAGTAAAGAAGTAATAAATTAAAACGTCATGCTTCATGTAGCAGTTTTACTGCATGAACAGCGAAAATGTAGTAACCGACAAGCTTCTTTCCTTTCGCCATTTGGAGGTGGTTGTCAGCGAGAAGACGTTGAAATTATATGAAAAGTTTATTAGAAGGCTCTAAGTTCTCTCATTCCCAAATACAGGATAACTGGCGTATGTGTATTCTGCCTCTTCATCACCACTCCCACCCCTTTGATAGGTGAGTGGTTCTTAACCCCACAGTGATTCTTTGCAGATAGTAGATAATATGGATACCATTGTTGGTTAAAATCGTTCCAGTTGTTTAGTGGCAGATGTAGAACATACGACAGTCATTGAATAAGTAACGCAATAATTTTTTTCCGAAAGCTGGTTGGTTTTATTCAGGACATATATAAAAAAACGTATCATTTCCCACTCTTTTAGCTACATAGCCCTATTTTTCAACATAACTTTCGTCCAACATGATCGCCTTTCGCCATCTGTCTGGGAGGGCCTGCATACCCTCGTGGTACCCCTCTACTGGTCGACGTCAGAGCCAATGTCCTGCTGCATCAGTAATCTCCCCATCATCCAGGCGCTGCTTCCCATGAAGTACATAATTAATTGGACCAAAGAGATGAAAGTCCAGTCCACACCAGTGGCCGCCAATACGACCAACAACGCACAGGCCGACACTCCCAAAATTAACTCAACACTCCGAAGAATAATGGAGACATTATTCCCCGGACTCACGACCACCGAAGTAGTCATGAAGATTATGGGGCCTCTCTCACGCCACACCAGCCTCGAGACACAAACGCCAACACAAACTCACAGCCGGCCTGAGTGGCCGAGCGGTTCTAGGCGCTACAGTCTGGAAGCGCGCGACCACTACGGTCGCAGGTTCTAATCCTGCCTCGGGCATGGATGTGTGTGCTCTCCTTAGGACTGTTTGGTTTAAGTAGTTCTAAGTTCTAGAGGACTGATGACCTCAGAAGTTAAGTCCCATAGTGCTCAGAGCCATTTGCACCATTTGAACCAACTCACAGATCCTGTTCAGGAATGCCAACGGGACTGAAACAAAGGAACCAAAATGGTTGCGTTCATGGAGCGAAAGGGTATCTGGGTCGTCCTAGTGAACGAGACACTCCTTACGCCTCGCAAACAGCTAAACATCCCAGGTAACTGCGTTTATCGTACCGACCGAGCGGACGGCAGGAAGGGGGGCGGCACAGCCATGATCATACACAAAGATATAAAACACACGAAAATCGATCTCCCTGCATTTGAGAGACTAGAGGGTACGGGCGTCAGGGTCAAGTTCAACCGAACCGCACTGGTACAGCTGCACAACACACCTAAAAACATATCAACACGCGATATCAGCACAGTGCACAATATAGCACCGCTGGAGATCTAAACGCAAAGCACCCCGGCTGGACTTCGCAAATACGTACCTCCAATGGCAAGAAACTATACGAAAATGCACTAGGCCGAAACTACATTACACTTGGGCCGGACGTCCCCACGTATGTGACAACACAGGCCAGACTCAGGCCAGACGTGTTACACACAGCTCTCATGAAGGGCATCGCATTCACACTCATCCTTATGGTTGAAAATGATCTGAACTCATACCGCATACCTGTAATACTACACAAGGAAGAAACACTGCAGGACACAGAACCGTGCAGAATACTGAACTACAAGCTCACGAATTGGACCCTGTTCTAGGAAACGCTTGATAGTCGTATTCCTGACACTCAGGAAACTAACAAGAAGTAATAAATTCATGAGGCGGTGGAGATTCTTACTGCTGCCGTCTACGTTACACATACAGCACCGCAGCAC
The DNA here is from genome assembly GCF_023864345.2 of Schistocerca serialis cubense. NCBI lineage: Eukaryota > Metazoa > Arthropoda > Insecta > Orthoptera > Acrididae > Schistocerca > Schistocerca serialis. Next base: position 594,110,002 of record NC_064640.1, on the reverse strand, counting down.
TCGACGGCCCTGTCCCAGGACATTCTGGGCCTTATCTCAACGAGGAACCGCCTCAGAAGATGCTGGCAGAATACTAGGCGCCCGTTTTATAAACTGCACGTCAACAGACTCCGAGGCATGATACGGGAGAAAATACGAACATCTCGAAACGAGCAATGGGGGCGGAAACCAGAACCACGCGTCTTGGCTTGTGGAAGCTAGCCAGACACTTCACCAGGGAGAAACATTACATTCCCATGTTACGTGGACCGGACGCCCCAGCTTAGTCCGCGAGGGAGAAGGCACCGTCCTTCATGCAGAATGTGGCTTCACATTACGTATTGACTCTTGAAACGGACCAAGAGGTTACACGACTTGTAGCCCAGCCCACGCGCGACGAAATCAGACGTACTAGTACAAATGACACCGCTAGTGCTAATAATCATACAAATGCTAGGAAAGCCTCTGGGTCCGATGGCATTCAAAACCGTGTCCTCCAGGACTTCACAGATAGAGCCGTAGAATACCTTGCACACATAACGAATGCCATCTTAAAATACCACCACTTCCCCGACTTTTGGAACGCGGCCAAAGTCCTGATGTTCAGGAAGCCATGGAAAGAACACTCCTCCCACAACATTACCCACCCATCAGTCTGCTGTGCTCGCTCAGCAAGACTGTTGAGAAGGTCATACTCGTCACTATGCGCTGCACCGTCAATGATATCATAAGACCGGAGCATTTCGACTTTAGGAATCACCACTCAACAACACAACAACTCCTCCGCGTAGTCGAACATGTAACACACGGCTATGTGTTACGATAGAGGAACTGATTTCAACCTGGGGCTGCATTAAGCTATGTAACCCCAAGATATCCATGCAGTATTTTCTGTTGATCTCTGTGTATTTGAGCTATATAAGCATATTTCCTTTTCCTTTCCTCTTCAGTTCACAATTTTACGCCGTTTTTCATGAAGCACTCTGGTTTTGTGGTGGTCACATACGTTCATGTTGTACATGCTTAGCTTAGATGCCGTAATTTTAATTCCTGATTCGTAATTCTTGGCGGTTATGTCATTAGCTAGGTTTTACTTGTTCGTCTGGAGCTGCCAATGTGTTACGTTTAGTACTGAGAGTTGGGGAGATGGTTCTGTTTTATAGTTCATTAGGATTAACCATGCAGCTTTCCCTCTCTCAATCTTTTGTGCTGCATTGTGACATGGTTATGAAGACAGGATAACGTGCGATTATGTGATATACAACTGTGCTGCACTGCACTAAAATAATTAGTACACCCTTTTAAAAGTTTCCACTTCACTCAAGATTTGTTGTTGCAACAGTGCGCATGAAATGATTACATTTCCAGACCAATACCACAAGCTGTTCTGAGTTGTTGGCAGACGAGTTGCAGGACTCAGCTCTTGTTACACCATATCCCATAAGTTGCAAGAACGACAAAAGAACAGGACTAAGAACATTTTGAGAGTACCGAGCGCTGGTTAGCATCTACCCCAGAAATACTAAAGAAGAAAAGGGGTGTAGCTTATCGCACCTCAGACCATAAGCGTTGGGGTGGAGCCAGGTTTTCTTGGACTACTGCTCTCTACGAGACAGCGCTCACCAGATCTACGTAGAACGCGCAAACGACCATCGCTTCCGTGGAGGCAGAATCTGCCTTCATGGCCGAAGACAACGGCGCGCCATTTCACTTTCCAAGTAAATCTCTGACTAGTCGAGCTCCGCACGTCGATACTGTGGCGTGTGTGAAGAAAGCTAGAGGTGTGCGTGCCCGTAGTCCTAGTGTGAATAACCGGTTTGCAACAGTTAGTGTTGACATCTCTGGGCTCACAGTCTCTCTTGCCTGCGTCGTGTTAGCTATACGATCTGCTGCTGCTGCTTTTACAATACGTCGATCCTGGCGGGCGTCTGTGTTGCGTGGAAAGTCCGAAACCCCTTCTACGGTAGTGAGAATTTTCGTGTAACTACTGATAAAAGCATAGTTGTATAACTAATGCAGCGTGTCCAGCTTTTGTGGCAATTCTCCGAAAGGACCATCCCGCCACTCGAAAGGCTACAATTTGACCCCAACCAAACTCACTCAGTTAGCTGTAGGAAGCACGAGTGCGTCTCCATGACATGGTTGCCTGTTTGCTTCGCACGTTTGCACCACACAGCCTTTTGTCTGTGAGCATTCCCTATTAAAGGGTACACACAGATGGCCGTCTGGTAGCTATGACAGTACGCAATACGTTAGCGGACGACGCTGAAACCATTATCAGTGCATCTACTATCCGCCAGGTGGAATTTTCGGTCATTTGGTCAAAATCGACGTCGTCTTTCCAAGTGGGTCCTTTTAGCCGCACTAGCGTGTATTTAAACTTTTTATGACACTGTCCATAATCCCTAGTAATTTACATAACAGAGATTAATTATTATTCCTTTCAAATGGCTCGCAGGAAAACAATGGAACTCTAATTTGACTAGGAAGTTACTAGGACAGCATGCGGAATTTCAGTATACATCCCAAAACCCACTGTTTGTGTAAAAGCCTTACTTTGATTATGAAACACTTTCCCGCTCTCTGCTTTTGTGATACGGTAATTTAATTCATTCATTAACAACTAATCGTTTATTTGACTAAAACAATTTACATCTTTATTGTTTACTGCTTAACAAAAATGGCACAGGTGTTGATAAAAATTTACCAGACATCTGGCAGAATAAGAGCTGGATCTCGCGCCCTTTGCATATCGTACATTAGTTTACTGTATTTAACGTGAACCGAATGTATATGTGGTATTTTCATCTTGGTAACGACAGTTTCCTTCAACCTTTTTCAGCAATGGAGTTCACGTACCTTCCGTAATATTGTCATTGTCCATGGGAAGTGAAATCCAATTAGTCCCATGTACTAAATCCCAATCGTATCACTATTAATAGTTCACAAGAAGTAATTGAGTGTCACCTTCATGTCAGTTACACAGACTAAGACCTTCTATATTACTATTTTTTCCAGTAGGCACTGAAAATGTTCTATACCTTAATGCAGTCAGGTTGATATAATTATAAAGGGATTTCTAATTTTATCCATTAGTTATTAAAACCACAAAGAGTTTTTGGTAGATCCCCGTATGAAATTGCGATTTATTCGACATGGTACTTACAAGGGAACCTCCCCATCGCACTCCCCTCAGATTTAGTTATAAGTTGGCACAGTGGATAGGCCTTGAAAAACTGCACACAGATCAATTGAGAAAACAGGAAGAAGTTGTGTGGAACTGTGAAAAAATAAGCAAAATATACAATCTGAGAAGTTCATGAGTAGATAAGCAACATCAAGGACACAAAGATCGCAGAAGCGCCGTGGTCTCGTGGTAACGTGAGCAGCTGCGGAACGAAAGGTCCTTGGTTCAAATCTTCCATCGAGTGAAAACTTGAATTTTTTATTATCAGTTTATGTGACAAACTCTTATGTTTTCATCACTTTTTTGGGAGTGATTATCACATCCATAAGAAAACCTAAATCGGGCAAGGTAGAAGAATCTTTTTACCCATTCGCCAAGTGTACAAGTTAGGTGGGTCGACAACATATTCCTGTCATGTGACGCACATGCCGTCACCATTGTCGTATAGAATATATCAGATGTGATTTCCTGTGGAGGAATCGGTTGACCTATGACCTTGCGATAAAATGTTTTCGGTTCCGATTGGAGAGGCACGTCCTTTCGTCTACTAATCGCACGGTTTTGCGATGCGGTCGCAAAACACAGACACTAAACTTATTACAGTGGACAGAGACGTCAATGAACGAGCGGACAGATAATAACTATGCTAAAATAAAGAAAGTAAAATTTTCACTCGTGGGAAGACTTGAACCAAGGACTTTTCCTTCTGCAGCTGCTCACGCTTCCACGGGACGACGGCACTTCTGACCTCACGTTTTCCTTGATGTTGCCTATGTAGCCCATGCACTACTCAGTTTATATATTTTGCTTATTTTTTCACAGTTCCACACAACTTCTTCCTGTTTTCTCAATTGATTTGTGTTCAGTTTATCAAGGCCTATCCACTGTGCCAAGTTATAACTAAACCTGAGGGGGGTGCGATGGGGAGGTTCCCTTGTTAGTCAGTTTATCATCTCTTACTGTTGATGTACTATCTATCACTGAATACATCGAAATAGAGGCCAAGTAATCCAAAACATAACTGTGGGACAAACAGCTTATGCAATCGTTTTTACAGACAAGCTAAAATGAACTTCAAGCGACGCATAATTCCATATAACATTAACAAAAAACGCGAAAGGAATGGCACGACCCTGCGACGGTTCTTAAATGAGAATGCTGTAAAACTGATTCTACATCCTTGCTCAGCAGGTTGGCCGTATGAAACGGAACCATTGGCGATTTAATAGACGTTCTGGGAGATTTACGGGGTAAAAACCCACTTTTTAACACGTGTGACCATACATTCAGCAGGTGCAGGTGTGGAACGTAGGGCCTAATCAATTAGCTGCCCCTTGGATTCCTACCGGCCTGGAGGTTTACTGCTCTGCTTTAAAGTTAAGGCAGTTGTCAGAGTACAACCCCTAAATATTCTGCGAACCGTTAAACTGCCTAAAGGCACTCTTCCGAAAACAGCCTCCGTGATTAACATCCCTTTTCTACAAAAATACAAATGTTGGTTTGCTATAAAATAGCACTTCTAAACAGATGATTCGTCGTGACGATCCGTAACAACCTAACTATAACCAAATCGGTTTTAATGTCAATAACACTAGCGTTTAGTTATTCCAAATCATTATTATCACTGCATTACATATACTATACTATCAAGTAGCCTCGATCTCGATTTAGTACTTCTCAGCTTGGTCGAAAAAGGTGGTCCTCTAACCGTTAATGCTAGGAGCAGGGTTCATTCCAGAACATTTTTCCACACAAACATATTATCATTCGACGCGTCCCTTCTTCTCTTTCCGGTTGTACACCTGCACCCCTGTCAGTTTTCGCTAGTATTTGTGATACGCGCTGTATAGAAATTTCTTACTTGGGTGCCCCATGCGCTGTCATTCAGGTTGATGCCCCAAGCAGCCGCTAGTCATTGTGGTACGTCCTACACAGAAATGTCGCCGTTGTGGCGCCTGTGGCGTCCTCTAAGCTCGGCGCCCCGAGTGGCAAAGTGTGTCGCGTGGTTTTTTGCTCGCGTATCATGTCATTTCTGGAAACCCAGAATCTACTCTGTAGGAATCAACATGGATTCCGGAAACAGCGATCGTGTGAGACCCAACTCGCTTTATTTGTTCATAAGACCCAGAAAATATTAGATACAGGCTCCCAGGTAGATGCCACTTTCCTTGACTTCCGGAAGGCGTTCGATACAGTTCCGTACTGTCGCCTTATAAACAAAGTAAGGGCCTACGGAATATCAGACCATCAGTGTGGCTGGATTGAAGAGTTTTCAGCAAACAGAACACAGCATGTTGTTCTCAATGGAAAGTCGTCTACAGACGTTAAAGTAACATCTGGCGTACCACAGGGGAGTGTTGTGGGACCATTTCTTTTACAATGTATATAAATGACCTAGTAGATAGTGTCGGAAGTTCCATGCGGCTTTTCGCGGATGATGCTGTAGTATAGAGAGAAGTTGTAGCATTTGAAAATTGCAGCGAAATGCAGGAAGATCTGCAGCGGATAGGCACTTGGTGCAGGGAGTGGCAACTGACCCTTAACATAGACAAATGTAATGTATTGCGAATACATAGAAAGAAGGATCCTTTATTGTATGATTATATGATAGCGGAGCAAACACTGGTAACAGTTGCTTCTGTAAAATATCTGGGAGTGTGCCAGATTGAGATTCATTGGGAGAGTCCTTAGAAAATGTAGTCCATCAACAAAGGAGGTGGCTTACAAAACACTCCTTCGGCTTATCCTTGAGTATTGCTCATCAATGTGGGATCCGTACTAGGTCGGGTTGACAGAGGAGATAGAGAAGATCAAAAGAAGAGCGGCGCGTTTCGTCACAGGGTTATTTGGTAAGCGTGATAGCGCTACGGAGATGTTTATCAAACTCAAGTGGCAGACTCTTCAAGAGAGGCACTCTGCATCGCGGTGTAGCTTACTGTCCAGGTTTCGAGAGGGTGCGTTTCTGAATGAAGTATCGAATATATTGCGTCCCCCTACTTATACCTCACGAGGAGATCACGAATGCAAAATTAGAGAGAGTCGAGCGCACACGGAGGCTTTCCGGCAGTCGTTCTTCCCGCGAACCATACGCGAGTGGAACAGGATAGGGAGGTAATGACAGTGGCACGTAAAGTGCCCTCCGCCACACACCGTTGGGTGGCTTACGGAGTATAAATGTAGATGTAGATGTAGATGTAGGTCTTAAACCAACCCTGGAGAGAAGGTAACAACATATTCCCTCGGAGAATCGTTAACAAAAGTATACACTATGTGATCAAAAGTATCCGGACACCCCCATAACAAACGTTTCTCATAATAGGTGCAATGTGCTGCCACCTACTGCCATATACTTCACATCAGCGACCTCAGTAGACGTTAGACTTCGTGAGAGGGCAGAATGGGGCGCTCCGCGAAACACACAGACTTCGAAGTTAGTCAGCTGACTGGGTGTCACTTGTGTCATACGTCTGTACTCGAGATTTCCACACTCTTAAACATCCCTAGGTCCACTGTTTCCACTGTGACAGTGAAGTGAAACCGTGAAGGGAGACGTAGAGCTCAAAAGCGTACAGGCCGACCTCGTCTGTTGACAGACAGAGACCGCCGACAGTTGAAGAGGGTCGTAATGTGTAATATGCAGTCATCTATCCAAACCATCACACAGGAATTCCTAACTGCATCAGAATCCCCTGCAAGTACTATGACAGTTAGGTGGAAGGTGAGAAAATATGTATTTCGTGGTCGAACGGGTGCTCATAATCCACATATCAAGCCGGTAAATGACAAACGACGCCTCTCCCGGTGTAAGGAGCGCAAACATAGGCCTCCGTGAAGAATGGGCTTCCATTCCCCAAGGAGCCCTCCACCACCTGACTGAACGTATGCCTGCAGGAGTGAAATCTGTCCTCAACACCATGTTGAATCCCATAATTTTCGATGGACGGCTCCACGAACTTGTAAGTCATTTTCAGCCAGGTGTCCGTATGCTTTAGATCACATAGTGTAGTTCCACTTGGGTACATAAAACGATACCATTCCATTGCTTCCTGTAGATAGCATGAAATCATCTCTAAACCATTTTTTGCATGTCTGTGTCTTGAATAATAAGAGAAATTTAAATATGTATCGCTATGACGATACGTTCATAGTCGATTAAGAATTGTGAAATACATTGAACTGTTGTATCTCATCGACGATTCCATTAGCCATCAATGAGGACTTTGGATACTTTTAGTCACTTACCCCTTGGTAACGGTAACTGCTAGCCATGGTACGGACATGGAGACGAAAAGTCAGTCTGAAAAATTAATGCTCACCAGCAGCTCATACCACGCTTATATCAACTAAAGGCATGTCGACAAGGTCCAGTCAATTCTTGCTTGGTCTTGCCCCCCCCTATTTTTTCCCACTAGGTTTATGGTCAAGAACTCGTTTGGGAAATCTTTTGTCATGCATTCCACCGTATGTTCTACTGTCTGTTTCTGTTTATATCTGTTTTCTTGTCCACTGAATCGATGTGTAATTAATTTTTAATGTCTTCGTTTCTGGAACTGTCGTTTCTGGTGCACCATTTCACATTACGAAGAACTCTTATTCGACATCCTGGATCCTGCTCATAATCTTTTGCGTGAATACCCGTGCTTCAGATACATAAAACATGATAAATGCTGCCATGACTTTGTAATACTTCCTCTGCTTCTCTTTCGTGCCTTTTTTGTAGCGTATTTCTAATTGATTTACAGACTGCGTTAGGTTCAAGGCTCCTTTTCTCAGTTTCACTGCAGGAATTTCGTCCAGAACAAAACTATTTCTCATTTTACAATCAGCTCTACTCACAAGAAGACGGGCTTCCAATGGGGTCACGTTGTAACCTCCCCCTCACTTATCGATCTTAATGACAGTGAAAAATTAAACCGCGCGTACCTAATGGAAATTTGGGAAAAGCAATCGTCACCGAAGTTAATCTGTCGGTAAAGAGGGATGAAAGGGTTACATCTAAATGAAAGGAAAAATGCAAATGAAATTGGTGGAAATTAATTTTGAGAAAAGGGTAAAATTAATAAAGAAAGTAAATGTGCGGTCGTTACGTTAAGAATTAATTGGCGTTAATTAGATATTTGAGATTTGGGGAAAATTACGGTCGCCAGTCCCATAGACAACTACTATAATAACTGAAAATGAAAGATTAATTCACATATATTTAGCACTAATAGCGTGGCAACTGAAGGTTGACACGTGTTGTGTGAAAACTGAATGTTTGTCAGAAGTAATAAATTTCGGTACACTCTGACTTAATTTAGCAAAAGAATTAATAAAACCGGAAAATTGAAAGTCAATTAAGTGACTGAAATTAATAGTCAACTTTGTTTCTGAAGCACTACGAAATTCAATAAAATAAGGTTAGTCTTGAGCTACCTCAACAATCATTTCAAAAGCTACTTGAATCTACGCAATTTAGATATAAGAGATTTAATTTTGAACTTGAATTAAATGATTCTGAACAATTAACAATAGTAAAATTTAGTACGTACCAAGCGGAGCTGCAGTCACTGCTAAGCTAAAATATGGTAACAGAACTCGCACTCTTAATTTGTGCTTGTGTAATCTAAATATTGTAGACAGCTATGAATACTTTAACGGAACTTTGAAAATTAAGCAGTGAAATGGAATGATATTACTTTAATGCAAGCGTTTGAATTTCAACGACACTCGGGTGCATTCCGGAAAAGGAAGGGACCCTGCTTGATAATGCAATTGGGACAATGAGCAACAAAGGTTCTTGTTAAGTTGCTATAATTCTGTGAGGCAAATGGGACAATTTTAAATGCTGAGGTCTGCCATACAGTTCTAAAACTTTACGTGCTTCCAGTCTTCCTTGTTGGTTGATTGAATGTTTGAAGTCGTCGGTCGAGGAGGTGGCGACAGTCACTCATTGTCGGCCGTCGCTGTTGCAGAAGCTGGATGTTGGTGCGCCTTCTTCTCGCTCTACTCCAGCCAGACTCTCCTTCTGCCCGCGCTCCATGCGGCAGAGTTCACTACCAAAGGTCCTACACACTTTGGTTTTTCACACGACCTATCGACGTAATCGTTCGATAGCATAGTTTTCCCTAGGCAAGACTGAGCGTAAAAATACAAATAGTATTTACAAAACAAACCAATTATACGTCAACATAAATGCATAAGTATATACAGGGTGAGTCACCTAACGTTACCGCTGGATATATTTCGTAAACCACATCAAATACTGACGAACCGATTCCACAGACCGAACGTGAGGAGAGGGGCTAGTGTAATTGTTTAATACAAACCGTACAAAAATGCACGGAAGTATGTTTTTTAACACAAACCTAGGTTTTTTTTAATGGAACCACGTTAGTTTTGCTAGCATATGTGAACAAATAAACAAATACGTAATCAGTGCCGTTTGTTGCATTGATAACTGTTAATTACATCCGGAGATATTGTAACCTGAAGTTTACGCTTGAAACCTCCGACGTTCAGTTGCGTGTTGTAACAAACACGGGCCACGGTCGGCGAGGTGCATCTGCAGGGACATGTTTGCGATGGCGACCGTGTTTACGAGTGTGGCTGTAGTGCACTGTTGTGGTTTGGTCCAGCTGTCGCAGTGTCCGCATGTAGCGGTTGCTGCAATTGTTATTCTGCATTCGTCTCCGAACGCAGACCAACTGTAGTACACCGTGTTACCAGACGTCTGTGATAGTGTAGTGTTGTACGAACTGTGACCATGGTGTATCCGAACTCTGAAAAGGCGGAGATGATACTCATCTATGGCGAGTGTCGACGAAATGCAGCTGAAACCAGCAGGGTGTATGCAGAACGGTACCCGGACAGAGTGCATCCAACGTGCCGCACACTGCAAAACATCTACCACCAACTGTATGCAACAAGTATGGTCGTAGCACGCAAACGGGTCCGTAACAGGTCCGTCACAGGAGAAGCTGGTGCAGTTGGTGTGTTAGCTGCTGAACCCACATATGAGTACACCGGACATTGCGAGAGCCGGTGGACTGAGTCAAAGTAGCGTCATGCGCATACTGCATCGTCACCGCTTTCACCCGTTTCATGTGTCACTACATCAGCAATTACATGGTGATGACTTTAATCATCGAGTGCAATTCTGTCAATGGGCATTAACAGAGAATGCGTTGCAGTTCTACCTGTTTACCGATGAAGTGGGTTTCACAAAACCACGGGGCAGTGAATCTACGGAATATGCATTACTGATCCGTGGACAATCCTCGCTGGCTCAGACAGGTAGAGCGACAGCGACCGTGGACTGTAAATGCATGGTGCGGAATCATTGGCGACCACCTCATTGGTCCTCACTTCATTGCAGGGTCCCAAACAGCTGCAACATACATCGCGTTTCTACAGAATGATCTGCCAACGTTGCTCGAAAATGTCCCACTGGAAACCCGTCGACGTATGTGGAACCAGCATGATGGTGCACCTGCACATTCCGCAATTAACACTAGGCTGACCCTTGACAGGATGTTCGACGGGTGTTTCATAAGACGTGGAGGACGCATAAATTGGCCAGCCCGTTCTCCTGGTCTTACACCTCTGGACTTATTTCTGTGGGGTATGTTAAAGGAGAATGTGTACCGTGATGTGCCTACAACCCCAGAGGATATGAAACAACTTATTGTGGCAGCCTGCGGCGACATTACACCAGATGTACTGCGGCGTGTACGACATTCGTTACGCCAGAGATTGCAATTGTGTGCAGCAAATGATGGACACCACATTGAACATCTATTGGCCTGACATGTCGGGACACACTCTATTCCACTCCGTAATTGAAAACGGAAACCACGTGTGTACGTGTACCTCGCCCCTCATGGTAATGTACATGTGCGTCAGTGAAAAAGACCAATAAAAAGGTGTTAGCATGTGGACGTAATGTAATGTTCCAGTCTCTTCTGTACCTAAGGTCCATCACCGTTCCCTTTGGATCTCTACGTAATTCGATGCTCTCCGATACACACGATCGAACAGCGGACGAGTGGTACTCAAGCGTTAACTTTAGGTTACAATATCTCCGGATGTAATTAACATTTTACAGTGCAACAAACAGCACTGATTATGTATTTGTTTATATGTTCAGATGTGCTAACAAAACTAACTGAATTCCATTTAAAAAAACGTAGGTTTGTGTTAAAAAACATACTTCCGTGCATTTTTTTATGGTTTGTATTAACCAATTACACTAGCCCCTCTCCTCACGTTCGGTCTGTGGAATCGATTCGTCAGTATTTGATGTGGTTTACGAAATATATCTAGCGGTAATGTTAGGTGATTCACCCTGCATATATATATATATATATATATATATATATATATATATATATATATATATATATATATATACAAATTGTAAAACAATAACAATATATAAATACACAGAAATGTCATATCTTCAGGTAACAAAATAAGGAAAAAGTTTATAGTACAATAGAGGGAAATAGGAGGATATGCAGTTCCGGTGTTACAACGTGTCAGTGGACTTCTAGCCAATATTTTTGTTTACCACATTGAAAATAAAATATCTGAAACAATACTAGAACTCAAACAATACCGGATAATACATTGGTATCGTTATGTAGATGACATCACATGCCTTCCAGATGAAACACGCAGTCACATCCAACATCTCCACAGTGATGTGAACAAAGGCCACCCAAAAATAAAATTCACCATAGAAACAGACAACAACAAAATGTTAAGCTTCCTTGAACTCACAATATACAGACACAATAACCAACACCAATTCTCCATATTCAGAAAAGTAACCACCACCAGCTCAGCCATTCACGAACATTCAAATCATCCAACTGCACACAAACTAGCTGGTTTCCAATACATGCTACACAGAATGAACAAAACTCCACTCAGTGAAAACAACTATAACAATCAATTACAGGCAATCAGACAAATAGTTGTAGAGAATGGATATGATACAAACACTATAGATAAACTGAACCACAAAATTAAAACAAATTTAAAAAAGACACCGACACACTAAAGCCTTCTCACCAACTTACAAACACACAGAACACCAAAACGAGCACACATGAAGAAGAAACACCCACAACAACAAACAAGTGGTTCACTCTCACCTACAACAACAAAGCAACCCACAGAATAGGCAACATACTCAAAAAACAAGGGCTAAAAGTAGCCTACAGGACAGACAACTGAACACAGAGGGAACTAAGGACAACCAACACAAGCACAGACAACCACAACACAACTGGTATTTTTATCAACTAACGTGTCAGGACTGTAAATCAATCTATATAGGACAGACAAGCAGATACTTTAATATCAGATACACAGAACACAGAAGAGCATTAAAAAGTAACAGCTGTCATTCCACATTTGCTGAACACCTTATGGACAGAAACATAGCCCGACCGACATCAACAGTGATTTGAAAATCCTTCCCCCCTTCCTCGCCCCCCCCCCCCCCGGAAAAAGTAATAATTGAAGAAAATTATCAAATACAAAAAGCCACAGTTGAAGTAATGCAAGTAATAAATGAATACACAGATCGCTGCGATGGAACTCTGTTCTCTGGCCTCAAAGAATTATTAGATAAAACCAACCTATAGAACTCCCCCTCGCCCCTCACACACACCGACACATGCATACATACACACACATAAACCTACTCACCCCTCTCTCTCTCCTTTCCTGTCTTTTTTCACACACACACAAACACACACACACACACACACACACACACACACACACACACACACACACCTCTGAGACTGTCAAAACATACACCTGTGACATCTTCAACTGTTCCACTGTCCACCATCTTGTTTACACACCTTCAACTGTTCCACTGTCCGCCATCTTGTTTCTACAGCTGGTAAAAATTGACAGTGGCAGTGACAGTGACAACTTAGTACACAGAATCGACAATGAAGAAGGTGTCGACAAAAGAATGCGTAAGTGAAAGATAACATAAAAAGATACGCACACACACACACACACACACACACACACACACACACAAACACACACACAACCTTTCACATGAATTATTGATTTCAGGTTTAGCGCAAAAATTTAACCTACATTAATTTGTATATAGTTGCAGACGACAAATTGTAAAGAAAAACAGACACTATAAAAACATAATACGGCAGGAAAACCACACCATGTGATGAGAAGGTATGAATACGTAATTTTATGTGCTCTTCAAAAATCTGTGACTACGATTTAAAAACTAATATTTAGATGTATTTAAACAGTGAAGAATATTCCTTATGCATAGCAGCCATAATAATAAGAAAAACCACTGATGATGTGTCAACTGTAGTGAAACACGTCCAGTCCCAAGAAAAAAAATTAATAAGCAATACTTGTCAGATCAAATGAAAGGAGACTGCGCCAAGAGGCACAAGCCCTGACGCTAAAGGAAGCTTTCCCGCACAATAAGTGCATCGAGTGGAAACCACTTATAAGAGAAATCGAACATTTAATTTTTTTCGTGTCGAAGGAGCCAGCTGATGGAAATATCCGGAACGACTATTATAGGTCACCCTCGACTCAAAACGGTGTATAAGCAAGAGACTCTGAGAGAGGATTCAGAGACAGCAGTAGTGGCCGCTTTGAGGAGCCACCGTGTAGCTACGTTAGGCAGCAGCAGCAGCAGAGAAGTGTAGAAGTAATATTCTCAGCGAGAAGTCAGTGATCAGATCTAGTGACACGCACATCAACTGCAAGTAGTCATTATCTGTTCTGGGGAATAGCTTTGAACGTAGACGATCTGTCTTTGTCTCAAGGAATAGATAGCATTCGTAGTTTCGTAATTAACAAGAACAATTTACGGAATAGTAATTGTCTCTTATAAGCTTGGGAGAATGGCGTGTTGATCAGAATAAATTGAGTCTGACATTTATTAAAGAAGGTGTTAGGAAGTGGCACCTCTTTTATAAGTTATCAAAGAGATAATAAATGAATTACTCGGAGAGCTCTCTCCTTCTCAACTCCGACAACAAAGGTGGACACTCCAACCACCCTCAGATTGTCATCAACTTTCCTATTGCACTACAAAACTGTGCAGGGAAGCGACATAAAATATATGGTCTGGGACAAAAATGAGATTTGTGTTTTGCCAAAGGTCTCTCTCACCCAGTAAGATATGTTATTGTTAAAGCAAACACAGAGAGAACAGCTTTAACCTCAAGATGATTATGTGGACGTTTTGTCTAAGACTTCCTGCATTTCATTACTGTCGTCCAACGGCTATATTTTATGTAATCAATAGTATCGTCAACTAACGCTCTTATAGTGCTCATGATCCTATCTCATAGGTGGATTATGTATACTTAGAAAATAAGAGGTACTATTACCCTTCCTTATCACACAATCGACATTACTTCCGTTTGCTCTAGATCTGTAGCCATTCAATAAAACGATCTAGTTGCTAATAGTCAAATACTTATGGAGCCAATGAACTGTTTACGAAGATATGATTGCAACTTGGTAAGCAGACGACGATAAAGTAGAGTTTCGAACACTTTCTGGATGTGCAGTAACACTGACAACCTGTTCAGTTGCAAATGTAGTCTGCAAAGCACAAGTGGTTCATTTTCCGAACATGTGTAAGGGATGTCGGTTATCGCTGAAACAACCGATTTTCGCTTATACCGATTTTTTCCACCACTCTTAAAACTGCTCAAAATAACCAGTTTCTGAAATAACTAATTTTCGGCTTTTTACGTTCCTATTATTTCCCGTAATAAACGTAATCACTGAACGAAGACTGAAAAATTCTAAGACTCCATCACACTTTTGAATCATACATTTCAAGATATGTAGAATCAAAACAATAAATAAAGTAGATGAATAGAGGACAACTTCGTCCGTCTACTGTTGACTGCTGTTCTCCGAAAGTAATGAAGACTGAATACCGTAAAAAATGAGCAGTGTCATCCTATAGATTCTAATTTTAGAAAACTCTGCTCAAATTTCATGTTGTATTTGAGAATCATATAAGTTTTTGGGGCATTACAAATAGTGTTAAATAGTGAAAACTGAGGTTGTACAACTCTATACTACGAGTTAAGTTGCCCGATTCCGAAGTCAAAAAGCAGATAAATGCGTATTATGTAGACATTGGTGGCAAATCAGCTACTTTATATTTTTGTTATAAACTATGAACGAATTGTTAAGTTCTTAATTATTATTGTTGTTTTAACTTTCTTGGTCTTTTATTATTTCACAGAAATGAGAGACAAGTAATAAACTTCCGTGTAAAATTAGTAGCATTCATTTTCTTTAATAATTTCGAATAAAGAGCCTGTTTGTAGTCAAGTATATTTATTTGTTTTTCAACAGAAATTTGAATAGAGCTGATTTTTCGCTAACAAAACTTAATATACTCATTAAAAACATTCAAACGAGGAATTTAGACAATAGGCAAAACAGAACATTTACCAGGTACAATTACATGACAACAGTTACAATTTCAATAACGAATTCATTTAGTCACCAATATTTTTTGTCTATTCCTACCAACGATAAATATTGATAGGCTTCAAATGACAAGCTGCCGTAGACCCTTTACTGTGTTCCCAAAACACTGAAAGATCGCTGCTTATGTGTAGTAAAGGACAACAGGCACGTTACTGTCTCTGCTGGCTCTACCTAGTCTCTTGATCACTTTTGCCCTTTTGTATAATAACACAGAACTTAAAGCAATGGATATTTTACAAACCAGAATTACTCATTTAAAACAAGTTTCATTTAAAAACCATAATTTTAACACCACTGGTACGATCAACTGATAACTTGATTTTTTATCCGGTTATCAGTAGAAAATGAAATCATCTGCTCTAACCGAGACCAAAAAAATTCCGAAAAATACCGGTTATTCAGAACTAAAATACCGGTGTCGGTTTTAACCGGTCGGTTTTTACCATTCTCTAATCTGTATTGATTATTTTGGGAGAAACTTGTTAACTTCGAGACACGTCGTAATTTCTGAGCTAAGAAGTTATTACAGGATTCTACAACAGAGGGACGTCATCGATATTGTTGTGTAATTATGTGCTTCCGATCTTTTACCCTTATTGTAAAAAGGAGTGACTTTCGGTTGAAGAGGGACTTTACGTTATGCAAGAGATTTTCTATCCAATGAGCTATGAAAGAAGCTGATTCCAAAATGTATTCTATGTAAAATCTAACTAAAGTTATAAAACGCTCAGGCACCTAGGTTCGCTATAAATTGTCCTATTTCTCGATACATGGGGTACTAATATCCGTATCTCTTATTTGAGAGTCTGTGCGGGGGTCAAACATTTGTACGATATCATCCTCATGATTCAATACAGTTTTAAAAGCCGAAGTTAAAATTTCTCTTTAAAGCCGGCTATTTCAGTTTCAACAAAGTACGGCTGCACGAGAATGTGAATTCAGTGTTAGAACGCATTCATTGACATTATATATGATCAGAACTTCATAGGATTTCTAACACATCTTAATTGCGAAAATAAATTTTGGACACACACAAAGCCGTCTTTGTGGATGCAAGACTTGCTGTTAGCTTTTGTCTATTAGTTTCCCTATAGTCTCATGCAGCTACAGTATAGTAGTCTCTGTTTTCGCCACTTTTCCTATTATTACCATTGAACTATGGTGGGTTTTTGTTGCCTTTATAACTTTACTCAGGTCGTTCTTTCTCAGGCGGCGATTTAAAATGTCTCTCAGCTGCAGTCACAACTGTTCCAAGTTCATTAAACCTGAAATAAATATTCAAACTTCGTT
The DNA here is from genome assembly GCF_023864345.2 of Schistocerca serialis cubense. Taxonomy (NCBI): domain Eukaryota; kingdom Metazoa; phylum Arthropoda; class Insecta; order Orthoptera; family Acrididae; genus Schistocerca; species Schistocerca serialis. The sequence continues at coordinate 594,093,030 of NC_064640.1, read as the reverse complement.
CTTTAAATGAGCAGATTGTGTCTCCATCAGGTCGATATAAAATGATTCACCAATCTTTCTCGATGGCTGTTTTGCCTCTGGTGACCATTATTCCAGTAATAGAGCCATTATCGCCACTTCCTCTCTTATTGGTGCTACTCGCGAGGGCATCTGGTGTCTTTGTAGGGATGTAACCTAAAGTTCTTCTAGGACGCCATGCCAAGCTGCAATCAATATCCGTGAGATACGTCGACGGCGTCTCGTGGAATCGATGAAACGATGCCTCATCGTCGTCGTCATGGTAAAAGAGTTTGCCACACGAAACTAAATACGCATCTCTAATTCGGTTTCCGGCAGGCTTCATGAAAATTACTTTGTGGGAAAACTCAAGCGCTCTGTTTAAAATCTAAAATAGGTTAGCATTTCAGTTTTCCTTGACAATTTCTATCCCAAAGATAAATTTTACACGCGACTATCGGTATAGACTTGTCGGTGTAGACTTGTCAGTCGGTGAAAACATATTTTATAACATTTTATCCCCGAAGTTTCAGCAGTTGTTATCTACGAAACAGTTTTCGCGCGCTATTTTCCCTATTATTGCTAGCTGACGAATCTACGAAACATGGACGTGCAGGGAGGAAACATGAAACGCGTTCAGATAAAGTGGTGGAATTGGGACCTTTTATTGCAATGTTACATCGATTATTGTTCGCTCACGCCAACAGTGTAACGCGAAATGTGATATGTTGAGGCTGGACAGCGACACGTAGCGGACTGGCGACGAAAAGTGCTGCATGCTCTGTGGCGCGCCGGGTGCGCGGGCGCTGCGGCGGTCCGCCCGCTGCAGTCCATCAGCGCCACCGCAGCCGCAGCCACAGCCGCAGCCGCCGCTACGTGTCCACCGCCTGAATCAGCGTCGCTTGTTCCGTCCCGGCGGACGTGCGCCGCGCTCCTACACCTGCCTGCAGCCCCCGCCACAGCAGCGCGTCAAAAGCGATAGTGAATCACACGTTAACCACTGGTAGCTCGTCTCGCTATAATGGCGCGTTAGTATTAGTGGTTGCATCTGTGTAAATAATAGCATCACCACCACAACCACCATTACCACTATCCGTACCTCAAATTTTACCACTTTTTACAGGTTCTGGCATTCCGTGCGCTTCGCCTCGTTTTCCTCCCCCTAAACTCGTTATTTACCAACTGATTCACGTCCCTTCTCCCTCCACATTCTCAGAATATCTACGTAAATCGTGCACTCGAAAGCTACGACACATTGCCTTCTCAGTCCTCTCCTACCCTGGTCGGTATCAATATTTCCCCTTTCCCACTTGTTCCAAGTACTTGACAGCCGCCGGCCGTTGTGGCCGATCGGTTCTAGGCGCTTTAGCCCGGAACCGCGCTGCTGCTACGGTCGCAGGTTGGAATCCTGCCTCGGGCATGGATGTGTGTGCTGCCCTTAGATTAGTTAAGTTTAAGTAGTTCTATGTCTAGGGGACTGATGACCTCAGGTGTTAAGTCCCATAGTGCTCAGATCCTTTTGAACCATTTGCACTTGACAGTCTATCGCAAGAAACATGATACCACTCCCAGGTCAAGTACATGGTTCTGACATCAAACATTCCTACAGGAATTACTCTGACCTTTCAGCAAGGCCCTCATCCCCTATCCTATCTCCCATTACCAAAGTCAAAAGCCCTCCTTGTTATTTGATCTCCCACCACCGATTCATCCACTTCCAAGTGCTCAAAACTATCAGCTTTCCACCATACAGTCTCCCATCAACACTGATGGATATGGAAACTGTTACTCCATGGCAGCACTTAATGAATGAAATGTAGATGATTCTCCACTATTTCCTAGCCCGTGGAATGTGCTGATTATAAATTCATCCTCATTTGAACATATTTTCAGTACACACACACACACACACACACACACACACACACAAACACAAATAATTCCTACATATGACGAATGGTGTGAGAAGACGAGGGCAATAGGTTGTGTCCAAGGTTATTGCCATTTTTCAGCTGTAGAGCGCAACATAACGTGCCCAGATGTCGTGAAGTTGCTCTGAGAAATGTCGAATCATTGGCGTAAAGAACTTGGATTATATCGACAGTCGCACATGCAGTTGGTTGTAGTGAAATGACTGCAGAACGAGAATAACTGTGTGGCAAGTAGAGCAGAAACGGATCGTCTCAGAAGGACTACAACACATGAAGATCCTAGGATTGTTTGACTGGCTCTCACGAATAGACGGATGAAAACTGAGCAGAGATTGTATGCAGAGTATCATCAAGAACCGATTACTCGATGTTGTGTTGAGATCCCGAGTTTTCATGTGCCGTGTACCGCTGACACCATACAGCAGACAACATAGACTTACATGGCGTGGAAGAAGAGTCAATTTCAACACTGAATGGAAATCTGTGGTGCTCAGCGATGAGTTTCTTCTCTTTTCACGTCGATAAGATCGAAGCCGATGTGTACTGACACGACCTGGTTAAAAGTCAC